>NC_136490.1:155141417-155238917 GCF_053919585.1 Euprymna scolopes
GAACCATCTGAAACTGTTCTGAAACTCAAAATGGCTTACACTTCTAGACCTCATGAGGCTCTTCATTCGCGTAGCCCAAGGTGTTGTATAGGGGACTCATATATATCGGGTCTAACGACGGTGATGGGGGAGAGAAGACACTTATGCATATTATCGTGCTGTGGATTCTTATCCATATATTAGCGAGGAGAGAGGTGATCAGTTCTTTTTACATCAGACGGGAAACCATTACTTATGTTGGGGAGGGAGGAAACAATACTTGGAAGGGGGTTATATAAAATGCATATTAAGATGATTAACACATTACTTTCAAGTGTTGAATGACGACACGAAGACAACAGCTACAAAAATTGATGATGTTCTCTACTTCATTTGACTGATCGGATTGATGATTACATCAGACATTAAAATTCGTTTCTTGGCACTCTGTGTATGTGTGTGTTTTTTTTCTTAATTATTGTTTTATTTCGTTTAGAGCTTTTTCTTTTGTTTGCTTTTATTCGCGTTGTGTCTTTTTTTTTCAATGGAACCTTACGTTGTGTTTCTGTGGTCTGGTTCGTTTTTCTTTTACTCTTGTCGAATAAAAATGACCTCCAGGCACGAAATCAATAAATATTTCATAGCAGGGGTTACATTGGGGATCATAAATGAGGGATAAAGACATTTACACATATTACCGTTCTGTGGATTCTTATAACATATATCAGCGAGGAGAGAGGGTGATGTTCTTTATTTCATTTGAATGATCGAAACAATGATGACGTCAGGAATTCAAATCCGTTTCAACATGGTTAAATGTTGTCCCTTCGCTTCTAAAGGGGCCCTCCTCTGATCATGTCAACTCTTTCAGACTGCCTTTGCTGACTGCTCGAACCTATCTGCCCGATTGCCTTGATCCGACTAAAACTATCTCCTATATTGAGAAATTCCCTTTTTGCCATGACTTAAGATGCGTGGTTCTAAAGAAATATGATATAATAAAATTATTGGGTGTTCGTTCGCGCCTGACCTCCATAGAATGTACATATGTCACAAAGTTTTACAAGTTGAATCATATTGTGTCAAATAAATCCACCTCATAAATTCATGTTCTTATTAAAGTGAAAGTCAAAAAAGTCGGAACTTTAGACAATTCTAGACACACATTTTGTATAACTCTGTTTTTTTCCTTCTCCACTTGCACGTGGAACTCTTTCGAAAATAGATAAATAATAAAAAATAAGAACGTTACTTGTTATGTGTCAAAAGAAGGAAAATCCTGCTCATGTGATTATGTGTCTTTTTAAAAACATTTACATAACCTTTTTATTTTCATTTATATATCTGATTAAGCTTTTTGTCAGTGTACTAGAAGGAATTCAGTTGATTACACCCCTTTCTGCGTATTCTTTACATTACAATAGTACAACCCTGAATCCGACGGCACAATGCTACACCGTTCAATACTGTAAAACTGAAACGAAGCTGTTCTGCTTGAAAAGGGCGCCATTTTCTTCTTGTTCATATTCGATATTACATCGATATTATTTAGTAAGAGTGTTTAGCAGAAAAGCCAACAAACGACTACCCGAAAAAATAAATATACAAGAAATAAATAAACGTTCAGTTCATGTTTTTTTATTTGTTTGGAAATGGTTTTTAATGCGCATTACCCGAACTAATTTCAGCGAACCGTAATTAAAACCAAATTTGAGGCGATAACTACTAAAATGAATGTTTATATAAACTACACATGCCATAATCGAATATTCCTCAAGCACAAAATAACGGAAAACATTCCTTGCGTTGACGGAACTCTCTTAAATTTTTAACATAGAATGCTTAGGTGCCCCTCTTTCAAATTGGAAACGAGATCTCGACTTCAAAGTAGCTGCCATTTTAATTTTTTTAACCGGTTTGGTAAATAAAAAAAATTACAAACTACTTAAAAATACAAACCAATAAACTTTTATACCATAAATGTAACTTTTATTCACTACGTTAACATTTATTTTTTGTATATATATATATATATATATATATATATATATATATATATATATAACATTTTCTCTTTGTAAGTAAACATCATCTTGGCTACGAATGGAAACAAAGTTGATATAAAAATATATTTTCGCGAAATTTATCTTTACTTTCATGCTATTTTGTTTAAGGTAAAATTTTTGAGTATCTAAACCTATCTCTTAACAACCCCCTCGTTTTCATAACCTATCATACTTTCATCAATCACAGTCCATTTTCTGTAGGCTGTTTTTGAACCCAGTCAACGACGGGTACTTCTGCTAGTAGATTCATATTGGTATAGAATAAACTGAGCATGAAAAGTAATATGGTTAAGCTTACACATTGAAAAGTAAAAGATTAGTGGATAAAACTGGACAAGAAAAGGACAAGATAATCTAGTAAAAAATATAATAAATTTATAACTGAATATATTACCGCATTAAAAATTGATTACATGATGTTATAACTTGAATTTAAAAAAAATTCTTAATGCGGCAATATTCTAAGTTATGAATTTATTATATTTTTACTAGAATATCTTTCCCTTTTCTCTTCCAGTTTTAACAACTAGTCCTTTACTTTTTTATGTTTAAGCTTAACTATATAACTTTTCTTGTTCGCATTTCTCTATTATAATCCATTATTTTTCCAGGCTTCAATAAATTCACTTGTTCTTTGTTTTACTTCAGTCTTATTTTTAGACCTCATGAACACATATGTAATAACAATGTACGATACTCGTCTGCTTTCCATAAAATCCCCGCAATTAACTCCCTTTCATGCTTTCATAATCTTTGTTTCAGGTGTTTATATTCTATTCGTGGCAGTAGCAAACAGTCAGGAAAAGTAGTCGCTGAAGCGACATGGTTTCCATGGAAACCGATCATAAAAAGCGTCGCTTACCTCCTTACATATTTTTACGATTTTAAACACCAGCGAATTACTCGTAACTTTTGTTTTACTGAACGAACATTTTTATTGTGCCAGGAAATCATTTTTCAATGTTGTCCGATGAAGAGATATACTTATATATTTGAAGAATGTGAGGGGTCTACTCACTTTTGTGATACACACACACATACACACCCTCTCTCTCTCTCCTTCTCTCTCTCTCTCTATCTCTCTCTCTCTCTCTCTATATATATATATATATATATATATATATATATATATTTGTTAATGTCTGTGCGGGCGACACAAGATAACCAATCAGATTCTGCAATTGTCTTATTTCGCTTGGTCACGTAAACAGACGGAGCATGTAGCAACTAAATTTGAAGGAACGAATTTGATTAATCTAATTAATCCTTATCGTTTAATGCGTGGGCAAAGTAACGTGCCCAAATCATTAACGTGTTGGAGAAATCACTACTGAAGCGAGAGAGAACGCGAAAAGAAATTTCTCTCCTGCGTTGTTATTACCGAAGGTAAAAAAAAATGTAGCGGAAATGAATCGCGCCACAACGCGTAATATCTTACCGTAAGTAAATGTGAGAAAGATAACGAAGTCGTTTGGAAATTAATAAACTAACTTTTATTTTTCGTCTTTATTTTCTTTTTCACTTCCGTTTAGTTGTTAATCTGTATACTCTTGTCTATTTTTGCATCTGTTGAACATTAATATTTTTACCAACGTGCAATAATAACTTGACAAACCCAATTCCTTTATTCGAATGATAGGAAATGAAAATATAGAGGAGAAAAGCATATCAACACATACCCGGTATCGCATAAAGATTTTCTCCATAAGTTGTCGTTTTTTGGGATAGAGGTGAGTAGCACATCTGTAATGATACACTCCCCCGCTCTTGACTAAGCCCAAACGAAGCGGATCTACATACCAGTCTTCAGGCATGAATTGAAGATAACCAGACCGGTCGATACAGGTTTCGAAATGTAATTTATGTACGATTAGATGTAATGCATTGAAATTCATCGTGTGTTATGCCTATATGTACGTATTATATGTAGTATGTATATCTGCTTTTGTATTTTATGTCTGTGTAAAAATTCGTTTTCTATTGGGGGGGGGGTTCCAATAGTAAATTCTAGATTGTTGTAACACTAGAAATTTAAAACATGCAGGGGGTGAATGTATACGTGCAGTTATTATAACAATGCATTTTGCAATCTCTTTGATCTATTTGGACGGGATGAAAAATAGGAGGTATTGTTTTGCAAACGCCATTAGTAGAAGTGTAAACGTTACTGTATGTGATCTGCTGGATAAAAGAAAATAATGTTCATGCATTGGTATGCAAAATCAAAAGTCAGAAGGTCGAATATTCTGCCAACATTAAAATTTAAACTAATATTTTAATGTCATGAACTTTAATGAAAATACTATTTTTAGAAGACTTATAGACAGTAATATATTTTAAAAATTAAAACGATTCATATTCTAAAAATATATATATATAACTGTTGTAAAAATACTAATGCAAAAATAAAATATAGATTGAACTGGAATGCATTGATTAATACTTGCATTTGGCGGGTCAATGCTGGACGTTCTATTCGAATGTAAAAACATTGCTACAGACACAAATATTTTCGACTCCTATGAATCGTCTTACTGCGAGTGATTAATTAAAAAACAATGCATCTAGTTAATTTGTTGAAAAAGTCGATTAAAATAGTTAAAAATCGTAAAAAAACCCTCTATTCCTGCACTCCCTTCTCATACTGAGCCTGGTTCATAGTCGGTTTGGTTATGCGATTAAATACGACTTCAATAATTTGGAGGGGCAGGTTACAATGTAAGACAAGTAAAATATAAATAACACTATTAAAATACATAAATTAAAGACGACACTCATAGATGTATCATCTACCCCTACAAAAAAACTGCAAGTAAAAATCATGGCTTCTTTATTTAAAAAAAAGGATTTTCTCTATAGGTATAATTGGAAGTAGTGAAAATGTTGATCTTCGAGCAAAACGCAATTCTCTTAATAACAAAATATTTTATTAGGCACTCTCTGACATAAGGTAAACCCTTATTAATAAGAACTTCTAAATTATACCGTCGATCAACAAATTAAACACTTTAGCTGTCATTACAAACTACTACTACTACTAATAATAATAATAATAATGATGATAACATAGTATACTGTAACCGGTTGCATGCTAATTATAAAATCGACGAATAAATAAGAAATATCGTACATTAACAGATACCAACATTGAAAAAATATTAACCATAGATGTATTATTTATTTTAACAAATTAATAATAATAAATCATTATTAAATAATAATAAATCGACACTCGACGACAATTTACTAAAAACTAGCAAAAATATGTTTTTAAATGTCCTGTAAGGTAACGTGCCCCCCCCCATCGCACTTCGGCATAACTAATATTATATAAAAGTCACTTTGTGTGTGAGAGTTTCTTCCTCATAGGTTTCGAAAATGCTGAGCCTATATTTTGGAAATCTTATACAAAGTTAATTTATATTTTGGCAATGTTCATCAAAAAGTATTGTATCGAAAATAGAAATACAACGATGTAAAACATAGTCTTTCTTCATTTATAGATTAAAAAAAAAGAATTTTTACGTGGGAAAATGTTACATTAGACCGGTATACATTTGGCCGGTGTAACGTAAAATATTCCCATTTAAGAATTCTTTTTATCTATAAGAGAGGAAAGTCTATTTAAAGACGTTAAGTTACAATATCAGCTGAAGTGATATTGTAAACAAACAAAGACGAAATTTGATGAACGACCTTATCATTTTTATTTCTATATTATTTTGCAAATCGGTGCAGCAGGCCAATTATTCCTCGTAATATATAATATCCAATACAAGACTGATTAACTATTATATATAGTATATATGCAATAAACTGTCATGTATGATCTTTCTTCTATTAACTGTTATATATAGTATAACTTCTATAACTGGTCGATATAGTATACCGTAAATTAAATGTTATATATAGTATATCGTATATTAACTGTTATATCTAGTATATATCCTATTAACAATTATATATAGTATATCTTCTCTTAACTGTTATATATATTATATATTCTATTAACTCTTATATATAGTATATCTTCTATTACCTCTTATATATAGTATGTTTTCTCTTAACTGTTATATATAGTATATCTTCTACTAACTTTTATATAAAGTATATCTTTTATTAACTTTTATGTATAGTATATATTCAATTAACTGTTATATATTGTATATCTTTTATATCTACTATGCACTTTATGTACAGTATATCTTCTATAAATTGTTATATATACTATATCTTCTATTAACTCTTATGTATAGTATATCCTCATTTAACTGTCATGTACACTATATCTTCTATTAACTGTTATATATAGTATGCGTTCTATTAACTGTTGAATATAGTGTATCTTCTCATAACTGCTAGATATAATATATCTTCTACTAACTGGTATATATAGTATTCTTTTATTAACTGTTATATATAGTATGAATTCTATTAACTTTATATATAGTATATCTTCTATTAACTGGTATATAAGGTGTATCTTCTATAAACTGTTATATATATTATATTTTCCATTAACAGTGTAATATAGTACATCTTCTATCAAATGTAATGTATAGTATATCTTCTATTTACACTTATGTATAGTATATCCTCTATTAACTTTTATGTAAGGTATATATTCTATTAATTGTTATGCATAGTATATCGTCTAATAACTGCTATATATGGTATGTCTTCTAATAACTGTTATATGTAGTATATTTTCTATTAACTGTTATATATACTATGTCTTCTATTAACTTTTATATATAGTATGTCTTCTATTAACTGTTATGCATAGTATATCTTCTATTAACTTTAATGTATAGTGCATCTACTATTAACTGTTATATATAGGATATCTTCTAGTACCAGTTATATATAGTATACCATCTATTAACTGCTTTTTATTGTATATCTTCTTTTAAGGTTTATGTACATTATATATTCTCGTAACTGTCATGTATAGTACATTTTCTATGAGTGCTATATATAGTATATATTCTATTAACTGTTATATATAGTATATCTTCTATTAACTGTTATATATCGTATATCTTCAATTAACTTTTATATATAGTATACCATCTATTTACTGTTATATTAATTATGTATTAATTAGTTATATTTATGTTATATGTCTATTCATTTTTATATATATTTTTTCCTCTATTAACTGTTATATATAGTATGCCTTCTATTAACTGTTATATATTGTATGCATTTTATAAACTGTTATGGATAGTATATTTTCTATTAACTGTTATATATAGTATGTCTTTTATTAACTGTTATATATAGTATATCTACTATTAACTCTTATGTATAATATGTCTTCTTATTAGCTGTTATATATAGTATGTCTTCTATCAACTGTTATATTTAATGTCTTCTATTAACAGGTATATATAGTATGTCTTCTATTTACTGTGATATATAGTATACCTTCCATAAACTGTGATATATAATTTGTCTTTTATTAACTATAATGTATAGTATATCTTATATTATCTGTTATGTATAGTATGTCTTCTATTAAATGTTATATAAGGTATATCTTCTATTAACTGTTATGTATAGTATATCGCCCAATAATTGTTATACCGGTCATGTCTTTTATTAACTGCTATACATAGTATATCTTCTATTGACTGTTTTATATAGTATATGTTCTATTAAGTGTTATGCATAGTATATCTCCTATCAACAGGTATGCACAGCATATCTTCTCTGAACTGTTATATATAATATATCTTCTATTAACTGTTATGTATAGTATATCTTCTTCTACCTGTCATGCACAGTATATCTTTTATAAAATGTAATATATAGTATGTCTCTTATTAACTGTTAGATATAGTATATCTTCTATTAACTGTTACATATAGTATATCTTCTACTAACTGATATATCTAGTATGTCTTCTATTAACTGTTATATATAATATATATTTTATTAACATTATAATATTATATCTCCTAATATATGGTATATATAGTATATATTCTATTTACCGTTATATATAGCATATGTCTTCTATTAACTCTTTTCTATAGTATATCATCTATTAACCGTTATATATAGTATGTCTTCTATTAACTTTTATGTATTGTATATATTCTATTAACTCTTATATATAGCATGTCTCCATTAACTGTTATATATAATATATCTTTTATTAACTGTTATGTATATCATATGAGAAAGACCTATATTTACATATATTTGTGTGAATAGTTTCCCATCTCCCTGGAAAATCTCATCAGTATGCCCTGTATTTAAGAATTCAGGTGATCGCTCATCCCCCTCTCAGTACAGGCCAATAAGTCTCCTGTGCGTCATGAGTAAATTGCTAGAATCTGTGTTAAATACAGAAGTAATCAAACATCTCAACAAAAATAACCTTCTTAGTGACACTCAATATGGTTTCCGTTCTGCTAGATCTACAGCAGATGTCCTTACAGTTATATCGCATAGGATTAGCAAATCTCTCGACGGTGGCAATCTTTCAAGGGCAATTGCTCTTGACATATCTAAAGCCTTTGATAGGGTATGGCATAAAGGTTTACTTCATAAGATCGCTAGCTATGGTATAGCTGGAAAAGTCTTCTCAATTATTAAATCATTTCTTTCTGATAGGTTCATAAGAGTAGTAGTTGAGGGGCAAAAATCAGAAGCTCACAGTATTAATGCCGGTGTCCCTCAGGGATCCATCCTGGGCCCAACTCTTTTCCTGATCTACATTAATGATCTTCCAAATCATATCCTTACATCGTTTGTAGACATTTATGCTGACGACACTACCATTTATGGTACCACATCTAAGACAGTAAACGACCAAGTTCTCTCCAATTCTCTCTCCTCTGATCTTGAGCACGTAGTACAATGGGGAAAGAAGTGGCTGGTTACTTTTAATGCATCTAAAACCAAGCTTCTCTCTTTACATCATCAACATTCTAATCCACATTTGTCATCAATTGAAATGAATGGCTCTCGTCTTCAGGAGGCCTCAAGTTTTGACAAGCTTCTGGGCTTGACCATTACTCCTGATCTTAAATGGAACACGTATATCAAATCTGTTGCCAAGGCCGCTGGAAAAATGGTGGGATCTTTCTATCGATCCAGTAGATATCTCACTGCTGATGCTATTCTCTACCTATATAAGAGCCAGGTACGTCCAAGGATGGAATACTGTTGCCACATCTGGGCAGGAGCTGCTAGAAAGGACTTGTCCTGCCTTGATAGAGTTCAAAATAGACTTCGTAGCCTCGTAGGAGATGTCCTTTTCTCCTCCTTGCAACCTCTATCTCACAGAAGAGATGTTGCGAGTTTGTCTCTGATGTATCGTTATTTTCATGGAAAGTGTTCAACTGAGCTTCAATCTATGGTCCCCCCTCGCCAAACTTTCACAAGAAACACTCGTCTAGCTGTAAACATTATCAATAATTTCCCCCACTCTTTATCTGTGCCTAAACCTAAACGTAGATTCCATGAACAAAGCTTCTTTCTTAGAACTGCACGCCTGTGGAATTGTCTTCCGTTTTCCTGCTTTCCGGCTGACTACAATATGGTTGTGTTCAAGTCTAAAGTAAATAAGTTCTTGATGAGCCGTTCCATATAAGTTATTAAATTTACCAAATTTTCATTACTAATGATTACTATATTGACCAATTTCTACTGTACACTCTTTAACCCTTATCCTTGAGTGGCCTCTGGGCCTTGATAATGTGGTGATGCCTATGTAAAAAAAAAAAAGATCATTTATCTTAAACCTGACTATTGTTAATGTTGAAGCAAAATTTTGTCTATTTCATTTCATGACTATGAAGAAAAAAATTGTGTACTAACCGTGCATAACATACTGCTACTTCTGATTTTGAGAAATTGTAAAATAAAAGAAGTATTTGGCACAAATAATACATATTGATCATATTTCTGTTTTTATTCTGGTTTTCAATCGAAAGTAAAGTTCATTATGATGAGTCGGATTTGCAGTGAATTTGACAAATAGTCATGATAAATAAATACATCAATCGTTGGATTGGTGCTTTGTGCATTTTTCAGTAACTCTGAACAACATTTTACGGTCATATCACCAGTATAACATTGGTTAGTTTTCACGCTCTGTGGGTTTTATTTGCGTCCTGCTGTGGTGATGTAGAAGAATTGATCAGAAGGGAATTCAGAAAGTCTCTAAATTTCGTTTGATTACCTAGGTGGATCACTCTTTGTTTTAAATCGTGCACAATACTACTACGTCGTGATACTTCCTGCAGGTTTTGCTACAAATAGTCGGAAGTAGTTGATGGTCAAAAACACGATCAGAACAAGACACTTCAGTACTGCAATAAAAAAACAGGAGCAGAGACAAATAGACTCCCAAATCTGTCCAACGTGCAAAGAACGTCTCCGAGGTCATATAAGACCTGATCTTACACTGTCCAATTACCCGATTGGGATAAGGCCATGCGACAGTTCATCTATCAGAACACAATTTCTTGGACTAGCTAAAAAATAGCTGTATAGAGGTCAAACCCATACGATTCTACTACTACTGATACATTAATAAAGCAAGATTAGATAAACTGTTGTTTCGTTTTACACCATTTAAACATAAACATTAAATTGCATACGTTTTAAAGACACATAATGTGAAAAAATTATTATAGCCATTATGAAAACTCTAATTACATGTTTACGTTAAGTTTTCCTTATATGAAAATTGGTGTTTATTTGGGAACGGATATCATAGTAATCACTACACTAGTATATTTTTTTAAAGTAATATAAATACATTTTGCCGAGCGGGCAAGAATAAAAGTTCAAGATAAATTCTCCTTGGACAATTCTATGAATCTTGGACGATCACATTACTCGTGATTTTTTATTTGACGTTATCTTCTCCTTCGAAAATTTATCACGCGTCTTTATCAAAGACGTATATTAAAAAAATGACTGAATCCATACAAATAATATTTCGATTTCCAACAGTCAGAGAGATTTACGAGCAAATTAAAAAAAAGCATCCTCGTAGAAGCCCAATTAATTTCAGAATTTACAGAGAAAAATTCTTACACCTGTTAAAACTTAAAAGAAAACTATGGAGTAGCAGTTACTCGGGTTAGGAATTAAGATCAATAGTTTATATTAAAAAGTTTACCATACGAAAAATTACCCCCATATATATATATATATATATATATATATATATATATATATATATATATATAGTAATTTATAAAATATATATGGCGATTAAGCTACACTGAATATTCCGCGTTTCATCCACTCCAAGACTCTTCAGGCTTATGCGCGAATTCTGTGGTTGTTGATTGTATATGCTCCTCTTCTATTGATATTTTAGTTAGCCAATCAGCTTTCTAGCATCCACCGCGCCGTTCCTATCAGCCAATGAGCATGCATTTATCGAACAAAGGCCTATTTGGCCTCTGGTTTACCTGTTCCTTTGTGTGTGCTCTATTTAGTTTCTTGATCTGTTTTAAAACTAGGTTAGTGTTTTTTTTAAATGTTAGTTTATATATAAATATATATATATATATATACATACATATATGCACAGATACATGTATATATATACATATATGTGTGCTCGTTTATGTATATTCATGTTTATTTTATTTATTTATTTGTTTATTTTCTATTGTTTTGTTAGTTTAAAAACTATTTTGTATCGCTATCCTAGAGTAAATTTTATCTTGTGAACACAGTTGCTTGCTATTTCTCTTCTACAGTTTAATAGATGTTGGGGTTCTTTAAAGTAGAGGATAGTAAATTTTACATGAAGGCATAATCTACATCGGTCGTCTATGTCCCTACACGTGGTAACTTGTCTTATTCTCCATTCGACTATCGGCGAATGTTCGCTTTCTTTGAGTTCCCAGTATTTATTCGCTAGTGTTGTTTTCATACGGTGTTTTTTATTGTTGAATGTACTTTTTTGGTCATAGCATCGGGTTTTGAAATCTAATGAAGTCATACCTACGTAATATTTCTTGTTATTTTATTTTCCTTTCACCAATGTCGTGGCCTGGTAAACTACGCTTTTTGTTAGACATTTATTCTTAAGTGGGCAAAGTGTGCGGTGTCTACAGTTGCATTTATCTTGTTCGCTATTAGTATTTTTATTTATAGTATGGTTGTTCTTGTCCGGGGTTGGTTTATTATTATTATTATTATTATTATTATTATTATTATTATTATTATTATTATTATTATTATTATTTCTGCTAGTGTTAGTTTTATTTTGGTCATGGTATCTACTTTTTTATTGTTTATTTTGTTGTTGTTTACATTGTTTTTATTCTATATGTTGTTATTATGTGCTTTACTTATCATCTCTAAATTTTCGCAACAACTCTAGGATAACTTTAAAGTATTTTTATTGAACATTTTGTGTAAGGGGTTGGTTGCGGAAAAGTGTTTTTCAATAAGATCTAGAAAGTTTTGTTTTTAACATTTGATTGTATGGGGCCGTATACCAAATTATAGTTCTTTTTCTTCTGTTTTTAATTGTATTATAGTTAATGGTGTTTTGTATTTTATATTTGATATCGATATTTCTGTATCCACTATTTTGTTGGTGTGATTCGTAGATATTGGCTGACCTGTTGAATGCATTTTCATCGCTTGAGTTATTACTGAGTCTACTTACAATTGAGTTAGGAATCTGTTTTATAATTGATGATGGGTGATTGCACTTCGGTTTTACGTATATTGGAGTAGCGTTATCTTTTAAGTAGGGTTCATGCGTGTTTTTATCTAAATTTCACGTGACTTCCAGGAAGTTTGGTATTTTTATGTTAGCTGATACGTCTGCTTTTAGGCCTAATTTTTTTTTATTTCCGTGTGTATGATTTTCTAAAGATATCTCCCTTGACTTTGTTGGAGCCTTTTATTATAGCTAGTCTGTCATCTCTATATAGGCCGATATCCGTAGTATCAAATATGCTTGTGAGGGTATATAGAATGAATAATCCCACAAGATCTGATGCCTCTGCAGAATCCCTGGCACTCATCGCCAAATCAAACGAATTTTTTTTATTTTACCAACTTTATCTTTAATTTTTAATTTATCGGTAATTTGTTTACTTTCAGTATTTATTATATCTATGTGGTCGCATTCGTGTGTGTCTAGTTTTCTGTAGTTTTTTGTAATGTTTCCTGTGATTAGTTTGTTATATTCTTGCTTATATATTTTATAAAAGTTTCTGGTTTTATCTGCTTTTACAAAGATGTTCTTAGAGTTGTTTATGTTTCTAACGATTTTGTGTAGTTTCCGTTGGAAATTGTTAGGTTGATTGTAGAATTCTAAATTTTTAATTACATTTAAAAGGTCATTTTCAAAGTTTATCAAAAGGTCTACTGTTTTCGCATTTTACAGGTTTTAAAACCATAAGATTCTTTTTTGTTTACGTTTTCCTTTTTAAGGAAGAAATTTGCTCGCCATCCCATTCGGCGTATTAGTTCATCTGTTTTTTGGATCAATTTAATAATATAGCTATGCTTGCTAGGTGTGGGGATGTTTTTTAGCGATGTTTCGAAATGAAATCTTTCCATATCTATTTTTAATGTGGTGAAATAAATTCTTTTGAGAGTGCTCGACTATTTCAGGAGCTAAGTATAACTACTTAATTTACTCACATAAATTTATATACGAAAGTATAGATTTATGCGTAAACTTTAAGTATGTACTTCAAAAGTGCTCAATACGTATGGAGAGCTAGATAGTAATTTATAAAATATATATGGCGATTAAGCTACACTGAATATTCCGCGTTTCATCCACTCTAGGACTCTTCAGGCTTATGCGTGCATTCTGTGGTTGTTTATCGTTTTTATATGCTCCTCTTCTATTGATATTTTAGTTAGCAAATCAGCTTTCTAGTATCTACCGCACCCTTCCTATCAACCAATGAGCATGCATTTATCGAACAAATGCCTATTTGGCCTCTGGTTGACCTGTTCCTTTGTGTGTGCTCTATTTAGTTTCTTGATCTGTTTTAAAACTAGGTTAGTGTTTTTTAATGTTAGTTTATATATAAATATATATATATGTTAGTTTATATATAAATATATATATGTGTACATGCATATATGTGAGTAAATTAAGTTTCTTGATCTGTTTTAAAACTAGGTTAGTGTTTTTTAATGTTAGTTTATATATAAATATATATATATATATGTTAGTTTATATATGATTATATATATATGTGTACATGCATATATGTGAGTAAATTAAGTAGTTATATATATATATATATATATATATATATATATATATATATATATATATATATATAAAGAGAAAATGGGAGAGAGAGAGAACAGGAGAAACTCGTGGGCCGTCTGGAGTTGCACGGTTTTAATACATGCAAAAATATAGTATTTCCATATTTTTTTTTTGCAAATAACGTATTTATTATTATAGAGACAATAATCTATCGATTACTATATTAGACCTTATATATTGTATTGAGATCTAAACAAACAATACATATATTACCTGAATTAAATCTGCTTGAATCGAAACAATATATATATATATACATATATGTATATATATATATATAAAGAGAGAGAGAGAGAGAGAGAGAGAGATTAATCTGTGATCCCGGTTAAAAAAAGTAGGAGCTGACTGATCATCAAATACAAAATTTAAGCAACCAAGCAAATAAAATAATGTTTTATAATTGTATCGATCCTTAGTCTGGAAATTTTTTTAAACACTTAAAAGCATACATATATATATATATATATATATATATATATATATATATATATATATATATATGTATATATATATATATACATATATATATATATATATAATATATAAAAAAGCATATATATATGTAAATATATATATATAAAAGCCTATATATAAATATATATATATATAGGTAAAGGTATATATATATATATAGGAATAGGTATATATATCTATATCTCAATATCTATATCTATATATATCTATATCTATATCTATCTCTCTCTCTCTCTCTCTCTATATATATATATATATATATATATATAGAGAGAGAGAGATAGATAGATATAGATATATATGAAAATAGAGTTGATACGATCAAAAATATCGGAAAAATTTCCGGCCACGATTATGATATTTGGTATGGTTTCAAGTGAGGACTACATTATGTCACCTCGCCTCTTTGAAGTTGGGTTGAAAGTCAACAGCAAAGTGTCCCTGGATGTGCCTAAGGCGACTACATTAAATGAAGTTTTAAAATAAAGCTGTAGTGCTGTTTTCTGTATGGCGAAATCTTTTCTATGTCAACGATGCGATGGTTGTAGGTTAATTAACGGCTAGGAAAAGGTGCTAGTCTTGCCGCACTCATGATTTGTGATACAACGAAACAGTACTGTATGTTGATGACTATACATATATATATATATATTTATATATATAAAAATTTAAAAATATATATAAATATATATCTTTCTTTCTCTCGCTCTCTCTCTCTATATATATATACATATATATATATATATATATATATATAATGGTTTTTAAAATCACACTTCTGATTTTTTCGATAAAGATTGATGACGGGACATAAGTAGAACTTTAACATAGTGGGAAGTAACACTCAGCGAAAAGTTATCAAGTAATACTTACACAATTCTTAATGTTGGTACGGATCTCAACTTAAATCAAACGCATTATATCACACGCTTTAATCTTGTGTAAATACTATTGCATGAATAGAAACAATATTTTTATAATGGATCTATATTTACAAACTTGATTTTCTTCCCACTGTTACATCGATATTAAAAGTTTACCTTTTCTTTTTAAACATCTTATAAATAAACTATTTAATATACTCAGTCATGGATATCCGAGTTCCTGCATGAAGGCAAACTAATGTGAATAATTAATTAATTGTTTATTTAATTTTATGGTTTCTTATTAGATTATTAACTCTATTATATTATTACACTGAGTTCTATGTTTACATATTTTCAAGATTAAAAATCTGCAGTTTCCAGATTCTAGATATGTAGAATTTTAGATTTTTAACACACACACACACACACACACACACACACACACACACACAAGCATATATATATATATATATATATATATATGTGTGTGTGTGTGTGTGTGTGTCTGTGTATTTATATTTTTTGAATATATATATTTATGTAATTTTATATACGTGTATATGGGTACATGTGTGTATGTATGTATGCATGTATGCGTACATCTACTTTTTACTGGAGATCAATATCTCCAGGCATATGTATATATGCACGTCTGTGTGTGTGTATATATATATATATATATATATATATATATATATGTATATATATGCATATGTCTATATGCATATATGAGTATGTATAAGTGTATAGGAGTTGTGTGTATGTCTGCATATACTTTGTTTATATATATGTGTATGTGGGTATGTGTCTGTATATGGATGTGTAGACATGTAACCATGTATGTGTATGTATGTATGCGTATTTGCGCGTGCGTTAGCGTATGTATTAATCCTTAACTACCTAAATTAACTCATTGACAACTGAAATGAACAAATCGACTTATAGCAACTACGAAAATTCTAAATGAAACCTTTTACTTGGTAAACACATTATACACCTACACAAACCCTTTCTCTTTCTCTCTCTTCCTCTCTCTCTCCCTCTCTCTTTCATCTACTTAATATACCTGGCTAAACAATCAACAATGTTAAAACCTAAAAATTGAAATTCCCCGTCCTCCTTACGCGCCTTTCTTTTTTCTTTACAATTCTGTCTCCCCCTCCCTATATTCGTATATCTCCACCCACGTCCACCTCAATCTAATGTACTTTAATCTTCAAAAGTTAAATATTGGCGATACCGCCCCCCTCTCCCTTATTATCTCTTACCCCCTTTTTTCTCGTATTTCCTCTAAAACACTTCTTCCAAATACTAACAACCATTCTGTAAGGTCTGACGAGGCTGTTCGATCGTAAACATAGTTCAACATCCGAAACATATGTAACCAAACAGATAAAACGGTAATAAAAAATAAAACACATATTTGCTCTGCAATAGTAATAATTACAAGTTTTACCATATATATATATATATATATATATATATATATATATATATATATATATATATATATATATATATATATATGTATATATAAGTTACATTTTCGGTGTGTGAGCGAAAACTCTGTATCGGACTAATCTCTCAATCTTTAGACGACAATGTGGAACTTTGATATATATGGTATATGGCCGATTAGAACACTTTTAATTTAGTTTTCAGACGGTATAATTTGCTGCGAGTTGATTTAAATTGAAAAAAAACAATTTACATAAACCGGGTAAGTCGAATAATGTTGTTTCATTTGCACATGCTTTAAATTAAACATTTATAGCTCATAATTACTTAGTTGTAACCTTTCGTATCCGTCTATCCGTATATCGAGTAGATGTAAGGACAGTAAAGGGTTAAATAACGACGTATGCTCGACTGCTAAACATTCTGGTTTCAATTCTATGTGATGGTACCCAACTCATGTATTTTTATAACTTTTGAAATCATTATATATTACACTGTTATCAATAAATAACATTCACTATAATAATAATAATAATAATAATAATAATAATAAATACGAAATCTTCATGGATTAAAATATGATATCAATCAGTATTTTTCGATCGAGCAAAACCGGGAAGCCTGTTAGTGAAAGATACATTACACTTTATATTTAATATGGATAGGCTTATTTTCTGTGATCAGTACGTAATATACTAATCAGTTTGCGTAAGATTCTTAAACACTATTATTGATTATATATATAAATATATATATATGTGTATACAGACATATATATAGTATTTATTTATTTATTTTAAACTGTACTATACGTACACGTGTTTCGCTGCTGTACATATCATTAGCGTAGCTTGACTGTACTTATTGGTTAAAAATAATGCTGTGTACAAATAACTCCGTTTTGATAAAGAAAACTTCGTTAAACTAAATTAGTCATATATATAATAGCAGAATCCAAACAAAAAACTACTCATACTAAACGGGTTTGCAAATCTTTTCAAGCTACCACTTACAAAACTTGGCAAAGCGTGTGTCACAGAAATGACCTTACTTTTTTATACTTATTAGTATGATTACAGTTATGCCGGGATATTTGCTTCTCTTAAGTACGTCTTCCAAATAGACAGTAGCAACCATATTCTCCTATACAAATTTTCTACTCCCACGCCATATTGAATTATATTAAATAGATCAAACCTTCTAAAACATTAAAGCTAAATTCAAGATTCAAGATTTCTATTATTCCAACTGCTTAACAGGTTGAGGTTTCATGTGCAAAGTTAAAATACGTAGAAAGTTGTTATATTTTCAATAAACGGCAATTATACTTTTACGTTGGAATTTTCAATTTTTACATTATGTACTGATTATTGGCAATTTATTATAAAAGTAAGACCAAATATTCAAATACAATTGTTTTGACAACTTTAATATGATAAATGTTCTAGAAACAAAATAAACGGTGATAATGTTTATAAATTGTGTTAACCTGTTTACTTCGGAAATATTTTGTATTAAATCCTACGTAAATTAAATAATGAATGGGACATTTTACATAATACATTTTACATAAATATTTGCTTGTATTGTTTGCCATTTTCTATATTTCATAATATAAATAAATATTTGCTTTTCTTTTTACGTCTTCATGTCTACTAATACATATTACTCTATCGCCTCCTTCCAGTCTCGAAAGACAACATATACCTCTTATAAGGGTAGCAGGAGTGATTATAAGGCAAATATTGTTCAATTTCCAAGAAACCCTTGCTTGAATCGGCATTGCTTAAATCAAATGGCAAAAGAGAATTCCAGAAGTTCTGGAAAGACTGTCGGGATAAACGGAGATCACATAGAGCATCAATAATTTTCAAATATTCACCTATTTTAGTACTGACCCGGCTTTATGTTGCTTAGATAGTACTAAGCAATAAAAATAATGATAAACTCAGTTATTGCATGATTTAGAAGATGCAAACGAAATCGTAAACAGTATGAGCAACTTCAACTCACTATTTAGCACTCAGTGTTTAGTCTTAATACTGGGCTATTTTTTTATTTTCTTATTCATACGATTAGCATCATAAGTTTGAGTATATGCCCTTTAACTATACCCGATGGTCAGGTCCCAGCTTGCTGGTTTAGGGACTGTGAGGACCCTCTTTATTTGCCATAAATTTGCAGTTAGGGTTCCAAGTATGGTTTAAATAGAAACCGATTTGACAAGCACACATATATAAAATAACTTTCTTTAAAAAACTGGATTTGGCATTAAATAACCTATGCAATAAAACAAAAACAACAAACCAACCAATCATAAGTTTGAGGTACACACATATTCCATGAACCTTCAAAGAAGAATATACTTCGGTTCAATTTTATGTTGATTAAATTATTTCTTTTCTTACTGTTACTGATGATTTTCCCCTTTTTTACCTGTAAGAAACTACTGGCCCCGAAGGAGGATCACAGTAGCAGAACAAAATACATTTTCTCAATTAGGAAAGTTCTACAAGGATCGAAGACAGAAAGATAGTTTAAAATATAATAAGCAAATAAAACAAAAACAAATTGTTTAGAATTTTCTATTTTTCATTACTTTTGTTTGAGTTCCATCGTTTCTGATATTTTCTTGCCTATTAGCAAGACAACGAAAAAGAAAATGAAACAGCACCAATTAAATCGCTCAATTTTCATTTAAAATTATTAAAAGGCAACAACATCAAGGATGACAAACAATTTATGCTAGATTTTCTTGCCTTTTTTCTCTGTTTCTCATACATAATTTGCAAGTCTACAAATATTGTGCCCTCGTTTTAAATTGTAGCGATAAAATAACATACGGAAATTATTCTATAAGTTTAATCGTGCACTTAAAGTACCGTAATTAAATTACTCCTCTTCAGCTTGAAGGTAATATTTTAAGTGACACGTGTATTTAATAGTTGAGTTTTCTTCCTTGGGAGCGCCTATTCCGAATTCGAAGCCACTATATGTCAATTGTTTCTATTGCATCAAACATTCATAAACAATGTTTTAAGTTTACTTCAGATGGTTTCAAACGTATATAAATTATTGCACAGTAAAATAATAATAGAATTAAAAATAAAGATGTTTTTTTTCTAATTATTTGATTGTTTTCATTTAGTATATTACAAGATTTACCGATTGAAGTTTTATTTTACAATTATTCCAGTTAATCAGGTTTTAAAAAATTACCACGAAAAAAATGTTATTTCTTCTGTTTTAATTACGGCTGTTTTATGCAGGAGTTTATTGATGATTGATTATTTCAAGAAGCAGAATAAAAGCTTCTGGATGAGAAAAATATAAAACGTGAGTTAAATTCAATATCGCCATTATTTCCTCTTTTAGGATTGGCATTGAAATGCTGTTAATATAAAACGTTCTCATTTCAGTGTTTTATTTATTAAAACATGGAAGTGAACAAGCTGTGTAATATAACACACAAGACTAATTGCAGTTTAAAATACAATGTAAACAATATTATACAGAATATTATAATAAATAAACATCAAATATTAAAAAGCAGGACCTTTGCATACCATTAACGCCACTTTTATAAAAGGTGAACATAGGAATAACAAGAAAAGAATTGTATGTATATATATATAAGTGAAAGTGTCTGTCTGTCTGTCTGTCTGTCTGTCTGTATATATTTCCCTACACAATAACTCTGTCAATGTTCAGTCTACAGACTCGAAATTTGATATAAAGGGTATTGAGATTGGAAAAAATCTTTGTAATCCGTTTTTGGCCAAAAATTTCGCTGTTAAGGGGTCAAGGTTCAACGATTAGACATTTTAGAACTCTACAAAACTTCTACGTTAATTTTGGGTATAAACACTTGAAGTTTTAGATATATGTTCCTTGGACATAGATATAATGTAATAATTTGATTTGAGCCCAAAGGAATAAATGTTAAGGGGTCATAATAGGGGTCAAAGTTAAAAAAAAAATTACCTCTGCCGTCTCTACTAAATGACTCAGACAATTTCTGGTGTAAACATCTGAAATTTTACATAAATGATATTCAGAGATAGAGCAAGCTTTGAAAAATTGGCTCAAAATATTAATTACTTCGCCCTCAACTGGGTACTATTCTACAGGGAGGGGTTTTTTTCGCCGATATTTTCGGAAGTCATCCCCTCTTTTCGATTGCCTAGGCTTAATTTAAACCTACATCACTTCCGCTTTGGCGGTGGTCGTAACAGCAAAGATGTTTTTCACGTTCTTTTCCTCCTTCGCGGTACGGGTTCGAGCCTGTCTTCCAACTACCACTTTTCTTTTTTGGCTCAAGACATACCTCGAAACACCTGGGCAACACTGGGCACGCATACTAGTATATATATATATATATATATATATATATATATATATATATATACGCACACACTTCTGTGGAAATATACATCATTTATTTATAATATATACCAATCCTTATTTAAGAAGCTCAAAGTAATATGAGAGCTATATAATGAAAGACAAAAGACTATGTTTCAAAGTCCATTATGCATACCATTTTACAATGTATTCCTTTAATTCAGTTGGCATTTACTATTCTGGACAGTATCTGTCTCGTAGCACAGAAGCAATCACTTAATTATTATATCGATCAGCGAATCTATTTTGCCCTTTTCTCATCAGAAGAAATAGCAAAAATCAATCAATTAAAACAAGATAAAGTTCTTCGTTACATGATTAAAAATCCGATAATTGGAAGAAGCTTTAAACAATATGCTTACATTACTCCATCTTGAATTTAGAAATAAAGTTATTACAACCCACTCAATCGTACTTACAAATTATATTAATTTACGTATATTGTGCCAGAAATGCTCTATTTATAAATTATTAAATTTATTTTTTATAGATATATTGATCCATATTTCTCCAAATAACATCAATATTACACATGTTTTCGTATATAAAACTAAAAAAAAAAAAATTATCTTCGAACTTCCGGTTATATTAAATTATGTATTATTCTGAATTTAAAACTATACACGACTAAGCTCTCTTAACTGTTATGATCAAATTTATTACTACACAAATTATAATTTATAGTATTACTTAATTCGAAACCTATAATTTTATTTAGTTGGAATTTATAAATTCGCTACATACTCCATTACCATAATTGTTTTCGTTAATTAAAAAATGATTACAATTTAATTTTAGTATTACAGAGTTATCGGCCTTGATAAAAAACCACGGATATATCAACTCCGTTAATTTATCATTAATTCTTTTATCATACTAAACAGCATTGATGTATTAATTGTATATTATTCATTAATAAAGTTATGCGTTTTATATAAAACGTTAGTATTAAAACCATTTTAATATAAAAGAATATATTTATGAGTTTAATCGATCGTCTAAATTAATTTATAATTCATTTCTGCTTAATATCGACTTTTCAATTAATTAGTTCTTACGCATAGATATATTTTATCTTTAATGTGTCAATATAATTTCATTATAATCATTATTTTTAAAGTAAAAGTTAAAGTTCAAATATGACGTATTTTTACTAATCTAATATTCTACAATGTAGTATTAATAAACATTTCTCGAACTCATTACATAGTTGAATATAATGTTAGTTTAACATTGAATAGCTCTCAATTCCCCTTATAGTTAGATTAAGAGATATCCTAATCACATAATAGTAGTTCTTTTAATTAGTTAAATGTTAAAATGAAACATTTTTTTTACTTTTAATTATTTAAGAATTATTAATATTTTTAGACATAATCTCATATTTATCTCCCATTTACCTTTCTTTTATTCTCTCCTTTTTAAAAAAATAACGTATACATTTCGAAATAAAAGTATAGAATTTTAGTTAATGTATATATATATATATATATATACATATATACATATATATATATATAAATATATATATATATGTATATAATATGGTTAACCATAGTAAATGTTCAATTTATTCCGTAGATATAACTTATTGTAACTAATGTTTTTTACATCCATTTTACCATTTGGCTTATATTTTAGTCAACAAATCAATCTCATAACATTCACTTGTGTCAAAATATACAGTGTTTTTATGTCCATCCACGAAATTTTAATTCTTTAAATACTTTTTTGTTATGCTTATATAAAACTAAACATCCCCATCCATAAACTAAGATTTTTAGCAAACTAACGTTTAGCGTGTCCAAACATTGCGATCAATTCAGTAGTTTTAATAATTCAATTAACTACTATTCCATATTCAAATTTAATATTTGATTTTTCATCCACATTAAATAATAGAATCTAATTATATGCTCTTATTTATCACTTTTCAATTAAATACTACATTATGTGAGATATATTATACTTACCTTCATTGTTAATTTAAAATATAAATCTTATTATTTCTTGTCATCATATTAGCTGTTGGTTGGTTGGTTGTTTTTGTTTTACGGCATATCAACCCTTTTCGGGTTATTTAATGCCGAATCCAAAGATTTTGAAGAAAATATTTTTTTTAATAGAGTATATTTGCTGTTTTCACGTCGGTTTCTATTTAACCCATTGTTGGGACTCTTACAGGTACTACCACTCCGGGTCAGAGTGAACCTAGGAGCAATAGTAATTAAAGGGTGGCTCTACACACCCCAAACCCCAGAAGCTGAGGCCTCACTACTGGATATAGTTTAAGGTCATATCCAGGACCCCCATTCAGAGACTTTTACCCTTTGCAGGGGGGCAGTCGGCGTATTCTAATACCCCACCGACAGGGCTCATGTTAGCTGTATATGTATCTAAATACCTTTTCCATTGTTTAATAATCTATTTATCTTTATTTGCTAACTATATTTTATATGAAATGTGTATCTTTCCAAAGAAAATTCTTAAATTATCATGTTATGATACTTTAATATATTTTCCTCTAAACTAGTCTTTAAAACATTGTTATATATAAGTCAAGATGTTCTTTGATCTAAATGTATCACATACACCTTACTTATTTCAATAATAAGTTGTAAATTAATATAAAATTTTATATTGCTTTTACTATATATTATCATGATAATTTGAAATTTGTCAATACATGACAACGTAAAAAATGTATACCATTTCCATTTATTTTATATATAATTTATTATTAAAATGATTATTATATTTAAGTTCATTTATCCGCCAAAAATGTCTTGTTACTTTATTTTTAACATTCTTATTATTATTCTCATATTTATTTATTCATATATACATCTCTATGAATCAAAATTATTTTTTTCATTTTGTACGTTAATGTAATTTAAATTAATGTATGTTTTTAATCAGGTTTTAGTAAATACACTAGATATTTAGATTTATGTAAGCGGTTTTGAATCACTTCCTGGCGTGTATTAAGAAGGTTTACTTTATATATTATTATATGGAACGATTCAAGATTGCAACGTTTACATCAGCGAGAAAATTTGGTGAATATTTACTAGTACTTCATAATATGGACCATTTTAATTTTTGTTCAATTTTATTTTTCTTAATTCCCTAATCCAATTACAAAATCATCTTTTTTTCCTCTTAATGTTAGACTGTGGTATTTTAAAGGATGCTGTATCATTATTAAATCTATATCAAAACCTACAACTTCTGGTCCCAATATATTTTCTGGTTCTATTATCTACTACTTCTCATTTTTACACTATATTGGAAATACAACTTTTAGCTTCTAACGGACATTCATCTATATTCCTTCAGTTGCAAAGTGGATTCCCTTCAATGTTTGAATTGTTTGATTAATCTCCTGTATTTGTCTCTTTGTCTTTTTCGCACAGTAAGAACTTATTATATACGTTAGTTGTAGTCGAATAAAGATAATTAAACATCATTTCGGTTTATAATATTTTGATACGTTCCCTTCCTTTAATTATTTTATTTACATTTTTAATACATTTTATTTCACCTTTATAGCAAGATCTAGCTTATGCTTCATTATATTATTGTTTTTTTTATTAAGTATATCTACGTTATAGGATTATTTGAAAATTCTTTTTGATATTCTAGGTATAATTGCTTTTTTCATTGAGGTTAGATAGTTTAATTTATAGTAAATATAGTATCAAATTTAATAAGGTTTATTATAAGGTTCATACGTATTGTTAATGAGAGTTGATGAAAAATGTGCATCGTGTCTATACAACTTCCTTTATATTTGGTTACTTTTTCCCTAACTCCTTTAGAATATATATATATATATATATATATATATATATATATATATATATATATATGTGTGTGTGTGTGTGTTTGTACATACATATGTTTGCCACTGGGTATTACGTTAATAATAATAATAATAATAATAATAATAATATATATGTATATATATATATATATATATATATATTTAAATTAGCCATGTAGTAAAATATATGCAGGCGTGTTTGTGTGGAAAAAGGGTATCACATTAAACAGTACGGAAAATAATCCGGGAAACTCTCGATTGTTTGAACAGATGTTTGAAAGCAATTCGATTTTCAGACAGTGTAAATTTCAACTCATCATACTAAGAAAATTCTACGCAAGATTAATTCTGATGAATTGCTTTTTAATAGAAAAATGAAATAAATAGTTTCAGTCTTCGAAACTTTCAATTCAACATTTGAAAATTCAACAAACGATCAAATCGATTGACTGAAATCAACCACATTGATTAAAACCTTGATTAAAAACTTGATTGA
Organism: Euprymna scolopes; assembly: GCF_053919585.1. Lineage (NCBI taxonomy): Eukaryota > Metazoa > Mollusca > Cephalopoda > Sepiida > Sepiolidae > Euprymna > Euprymna scolopes. Next base: position 155,167,282 of record NC_136490.1, read on the forward strand.
AACCTTGATTGAAACCTTGATTGAAAACCATTGCAAGCTTAAGGAAACATGTGTACATATTCGTGTATGTCTGTCTAATAAAGACATAATCGACTATTCACCCTAATGTTTTTTATGTGTCTGTGAGTGTTCGTTGATAAGTTTTGCTTCGGAATAACTTCGATACATATTAAAAATCGATACTCGAAAGAAAACTAGATTAAAGAATGAACTGTACGATTTTACCAAAGTTAACACCGTTATACACCCACACAAAATTGCGTTTGAAAAGTTTTATCACTGCACACACAGAAGAAACGGGCGTATAATAAAGGACATTAACAGTCTGAGTTCGAAATAAATATTCTTGTTTAAAGCACAACTGGACCACGATACTTTACTTTTGCATTTTAAACTTTCATTCAAGCCATTATGTAAAATAATATTACAAAACCTACTGTATGCTCTCTATACTTCAATGTATATTACAATATATTGTGGACTAAGTTACTGCGGCAAGGCATGCGCATCTTCCCCCCTTGCATTGAGGAGTACTTCTGACTCCACCAAGCAATCGACCGATTTGATTGAAAATTGGCTGAAGTATTGAAAATGTGGAACTTTCTTTGATTCTCATTCAATCCAGGGCAACATTTGGCCTCTCTACTAGTATAGAAATACTGAAATTGCTAAGACAAGCCTCAGAAAGACTGATCGGGAAGAAACAACGTCAACATTTTAAAAGTACAGAAAATAAGAAAATAAGGGACAAGACAAAAAGAGAAAAGAGGGAGAATTTACATATGATTCATACGAGATAAGAACAAGAGTAAGAAAAAACACCTAGACACATCTGCGAAAACAAATCTTAAAAAGGAAACGGAATTATTATGAACAGCCAGAAAAAGACAATGCGATTAGTACAAAACTATTAAAAAATCTGCCAAAAGAACACATTTATACAAATAAATGAAGCGGGATGACAGTACACTGCGAAATATGCAAACTAAAAGCATTTTGTAAAGTGCATGGCTTAAACAAAAACTGGAGTCACTACTTGAAAACGCAAATCATAAATACCTACCGGATATTGAGGCACCCAAAAATAAACTTATTCAAACAAGAAGAAAGGATGTCAGAATAGTTGACAAGAAAGAATACCCTGCCAAGTCGTTGATGTTGTCATCTCCGCATTTCACGAGTAAAACAACAAGAAAACAAAAAAGAACGAATCAAATACTAGAGAACTGTAATGAATATGACACCTTAAGAATGTAATATAATACAGATTATAGTAAAGGCACAACGTAGAATATAGAAAACCTTTGAAAACGAACTGGAAGACACTGGAATATAATAACGTATACCAACGAGGGAAATAATAAAAACAGCTTCAAACTTGAGCACAGCATTGGAATGTGGCAACTAACCGGCAAAAACTGCAAACGCTAACTCCCATGCAAGTTGCCATATGAAGTAGACAAAAATGCATAGAACAAAGATAAGCACATTAAACAAAGAGAAATGAAACTGCCAAAATAATTAATAAATGGTATTTTCTCTCCATAAAATAATGATGGATGATCATGAAGGACGGAAAAACGAGAAGAGAGAGCACTAACAAGACATCCACTAGAAAGGTGAGTAGAGAGCTGTTTTTTTTAATTCTGATAGCCGCACAAATTATAGAGTGGAAAAATAGCTATGACTAGAGAGAGATCCATAGTAAACGGGTGTTGCGATGATCTATAGTAATTTGCAAATATTATCGAAAGAGGAAGAAAGAAGTAAAAATCTGAAGAAAACGAATTCTCGTTCAGATTTCAAAGAACTCTAGTTGTTACGAATGAGAAAGCACTGGCGATATCCTTTGTAAGAACACCAAGTGAGTTTACAAATTATGCGTACGAAATTGGAAAGTATAATAGTAAATGCATCTACAAATCGAGTGTGGATATAGCGATCGAAAGTTAATAAAACAATAACTACTGATAATTCTTTATCAATAAATCTGAAAAAGGTATCATTGAGAGTCTCCGTTAAATCTAAGCGTTAATCGATAGAATTTTATTGTAATCGAATAAATAAGAATCACATCAATCCCTCGACATTGTTAGCAATGATGTTTGTTACGTTTTATACCGGAAAAACGAACGTTATCATCAATTCTCTTTCTAATTTTTAGATAAGATTTGTAAGCTGTGTTGCGTTTATTACGACTGACTTGTGTATTCGTACAAACACTACCGTTAAAAGCAAGGCAGAGCATTTGTAATACGTGGAGATATGGAAAAATCTGGCATGGTTCTTCACATGTAATCGGAAAACGAAAACAAAACATAAAAATTATAGGCAGAAAAATACTTGGCGATAACGATCTACTAAGCAGAATTTCTAGAGAGATTAATTCAATATGGGAAGTGACATTTCTGATTTTTTTTTTTAGATGAGGATTGTTTATTTGTATTATTATTCATCGGACTACTGTTCTCATCTTGATTGTCATTTTCACAACGTTTCGGTCGATATAACCTCCGTAGATATACATTAATATATGGTAATAATTAGTAATAAATGGTGATATTTACAACTAGACATAAAAAGTAGGTTTAAGGCTCATAAAATTCTCACTAGAATTGTCCGTGGCGCAGTGGTTAGAGTACTGTGAAAACTCAATTGTATAAGTGATATTCTCTTGAAGGTTGAAGGTTCAATACTCAGTGTGAGCGACAGAAATATACATTTGCGAATTACTTAGGACCTCTATCCAGTCGTGACGGAACAAGAGGGTTCCGCTCGAAATTCCGTCCAAATTCCCTAGTTCGACAGAAACATTCCCGAGTTCGACAAGATACACCCGAAGACGGTCGAAGTTTTACATCGATCGAAACCTTGTAAAAATCACATTCAAGATGAGAACAGTAGTCCGATGAATAATAATACAATATGGGAACTATTAATAATAAATAATATCAAAATGTATGCGGTTATAAGTTGTAATATATAATAATACTTCATATTAGAATCGCTCACATCAGTTAAATTATAAGTGACACTGTTCTGGAGGAAAAAGTAAATATTCAGTGCGGGAGATACGTAGAGTACAGTTGTGCATTACGTGAGCCTTTTGTCTGGTCATGATTGACTGGATAAAATAAAGGGTTCTGTCATTTTGTTGAGGAAATTAAATAAAAAACGTAATTCAATTTAATTTCTTCACAAATAAAGTTGTCCGGGATATATTCCCTAAAGGAAGTATATTTGTAGTTAGTTACAATTTCAAAATAGAGATCTTCACATTAACTTATTTGGCATCAAATAACTTCATTACGTAGAAATGAGAAAAAATTATTGGGTTTATCAACATTATTCACATCTTAGGTATTATTCTCAGGATCCATTTGCAGATGAAAACTTCAGACTGATTTTTACCGAATAAATCGTCAGCAAGTATCAGTGACATAATTGAAAGTATAGTAGGGAAGATGCTATTTCCAAGTGAAACACTTCTGGAGTTAATTTGGGCATGAGAGTATCAATTAAATCTTTAGTGGCCAAAAGGCCGAAGGGTAATTAGTGTACGCTTGTTACAGAGACAACAGCGTAGTAATGGAAATTGGATAGAAATTGATTATGAATGAAACGTTCAAAGAAGAAGTTGAAAAGACTATGTTGTAGGTCGGCTAGAAGGACAAGCTAGCGGAAAAGAGTTACAGTCTGTTCTAAAAAGAAAAAGTCACTGCAAATAGGAAGTTGCATGCGGAATTAAAAGAAAAAAAAATGATGGAGACCCGTAGTCCAAAGAGTAAAACCAGCTGAAATAAGAAAAGCAGATAATAGTTCAGACAATTCTGAAAAATACACGTAATAATAGCATTTGTAGAAAAGACTTAGACTTGCAATATCACGTCTGTAAGAGAGAGAGAGAGAGAGAGAGAGAGAGCGAGGGAGAGACAGAGACAGAGACAGAGAGATAGAGGGGGAGAAAGAGGGAGGTTGTAAGTAGGTAGAAGTTGCGGACTTAATCAAATTACAGATAGGTGTTTGCAATTTATCAAAAACTTTCAAATTAGGCCCAGATTAACCAGCCCAAATTTGACAACAATGCACTATGTATGGTTTTATAGTAGATCTGTAGAAATAGAAAATAAATTCGGGTGTTAGGAAGTGTTATAAGCAATAGAGAGAACCGATTTTTCGAGAAGCAGAAAAAGTAATCTATTTAATATTGACTGCAAGACAGATTTTATGAGAAAGAAAGACCATGGAGTTTAGAGTCGATTTCTTCTTGGGAATTCACAACAAATAAGCATTTCAACAAGAGAGAGGGCGTGCATGCGATTGACAGACGATAGCTGAGGCTAACAGGGTGAGAATAAACACACCATTTTTTATCCAAATCCATACTAGACCCCGAATCAATTTCTAGATCACATGCATATTTCAACAGATCCGAGAAAAATAGTTAAGAAATAATACCAAAATAGATTGTGAAGTTATTAACATAAATGTAAATTTTCGGAATATAATTATCTGAAAAGTCAGTTATATAGATACAAAACAATGTTAAACCTAGACTAGAACCCCGAAAAACACTGGCCTTGAAAGGAGAATAAAATAAAAATAATCTTTCAAGAGTTACTCACAAGCTTTTATCAGAAAGAAAAGACGTAAAAATGTCAATAACTTTTCCACTAATAGTAGTGACTTAAAGTTTGTGTGGAAGACAGGAGACCCCATTCTTTCGAACGCCTTTATAAAGCGCAATGATTCTACTCTCACTTGAATTATCCATAAACTTAATTAGCTGTTCAGTTATAACAGCTAATAATCAGATATTGGAGAAAAATCAGGAAAACCTTACTGGACCTCACTAAAGAAAATGAACAAGACTGCTGGTCACTAATCTTTCATAAACGTTGCTAATAAGAAAAAAGAAGATTAACAGGGCAATATTTAGTTGGATTTCATCGACCAGGAACATATTACAAATGTATAGACTCCTGATAAATTTATCCAACAAAACGAGAACAAGATTGAGACGAACAGAGAATATATAATTTGGAGCAGAAACTTTAAGCGCACACCGTTTGAGAGCAACAGCAAGGATCAACACGTCCGCAAACCTTAGATTAGTCAAGACCATCAAAAATTTAAGTACCTATATTTAGAGTAATTATTACAGAATCAAGAATCCGAGCAGTTTTAGCGTTAGATTCTGCAAAACACAAACTTTAAAGTTTAAGTTTAAAGTAGTCGTATAGTGGTTTCTATGAGCAGTGGCTGCAGCACATTCAGCGATGTACCAAAGCTGTTGAAATTTTTTTTTTATAGTATATATATTCAGCTATTCCAACAATTTACAAATCAATCAAATATGATGTGCTATATATGACGCATTTGTTAAACATGGAGTAGTTTTCGATATGGACGGTCGAAAACTATCCTAGTAAGCTATGGAGTATCGATACACATTTCAACTGCTGAGGGGTAGTAAGGACGATAGTAATGATAGAATTAGGAATTACAAAATAACTGTTGTGAACATAGTAAAAAGTTTCGTTCGAATATTTTTGCAGATTCCCGAGCTCGGTGAATAGATTCTTGACTTTCAAAATAAATATCTGAAGAAGGTCGAAAGTGTTATCGGCTTAAAGCGTTATACGAATAAGACTAAAGATGATAATAGTAATTAAAATGATTAAAATAATACATGTACTGAGCTATGTCGCTGCTTCTACCATTATCAAAAATACTAATAATGATAAACAATGCGTCATTATTGCTTGCCTTTGTTGATCTGGTAAATATGAATCTTTTGAAAAAAGATTTCAAACATATAAGATTGTAAATAAAAATGTTTCAAATATAACATGGGCCGACGGACATCACCACTTTCAAAGATGCTTTGGCACATCTGCAAGAGAAAATTATCTCAAGTCGACTAGTCTATTGACATTTATTGTTTTTAATATGAAAATGCTTGAACGCATTTAGAAAAAAAGTTTTCCTTCATCGTTATATAAAAAATCACGTTGTGCTTTAATGTTTTTTGCAAACAATTATGTTCTGTCTTGCAGGATTTGTCATTAAAAAATATGAATAAACATTAATTACTAAAAGTCAATGAGTCAAGAATTGAATAAGAATTGTGATTATTATTCTAGCGTCTTTTAGTTTGTGTTCAACAGAAACAATATGTTGTATGATATAGTGACTATATGTTTTCGCTTTGGATTTTATTTGTATATGCCTATCCTTCGTGTCTACTATGTTTCTATCTATCAATCTATCTATTATATTTATGTACCTACATAAAATTTGATTTATCTACTTCCAGTATTTACTTTCGCAGCGCTCTACTATATATATATATATATATATATATATATATATATATATATATATATATATATATATATATATATATATATATATATATATATATATATATAGCCAGCGATGTCTCGTGATGCAGGGTTCGAATCGTTCGACTGGTATTAATCGTGACACCCTGCACTGGAGATTCTCGAAAGGATGAAACACTAGTGCCTGTAGGTATTTAATTATTATAGTAAAATATAATTATATACATATATATATATATATATATATATATATATATATATATATATATATATAATGTGTGTGTGGGGGTATTACTTCCACATTTATATATATATATATATATATATATATATATATACTCGTAATTATTAATTAATTTCTATATTGTATTTTGTATTTTTGTTTCTATGAACATATATTTTCCTAATCTGACAAATCATCCCGCTCGTCCATTTCCTTATATATAAATCAAACGTATCCATAATTATCTGCCAGATTTCTTTTGATCGCGATGGTCTGAGGATTTCGTGAGTAATGTGTGTTTTTAGGAAATCATTCCTCTGAGGTTTGGGTTTACACGTGTAGTGTTTGTCTGGTGATACCATAGATGCATAGCGGAATTGTTCAAATATTTTTCCGGATTTCTGCTGTTCAACTTTTCTGCAAACTTTACAGCTGAACTACAATTTCCTTGGACGGAACGCAACGAAAAGCAAAATAAAAGAAAATATATAAAAAGGTTTAACAGGAATATATTGTAAATATTTATTCTGTTGTTATTGACGTCATACGTTAATGTGTTTGTGCTAATTTCAGTTAAATTCAGTCAAAGAGATTTAATATATTTCTCAAAATATTAAACAATCATGCTTCAAATTTTATATAAAAAATGCTTGTTGAAATTTACAGAAAAGAGAATTACATTAGCCCAGCACCAAATTAATGTTAGATTATTGCCTTATTGGTGAATTAATTATTACATTTAGAGGTCTTTTAAAAAGTGCAGTTGATCGAAATCGGCTATTAAGTAGTTTTCTGTAATGTTACCTAAGACATCCTTCTGGTGCAGGAGTTTATAATAGCTCTTGAGATATGTAATTTTAAACATTGATGAATATTTTAATTATATCTAATGCAGAGTCGCAATAAATACAAAATTGATTCCGTTGCAATCGTAAAGCAACCTCTTATCAGGATCATTCATAAAATCCTCCGGTGTATGACGTTTATGTTTAAAACAAGATTATTGTCGATAAACACGTAGGTTTACTGGATTAATCCTATTGTATTTATTTCCGCTCATATCTATAACATGGTTTATCCTTATATTAATTAATCACCATTAATAGCTATACTTGGAGGTGACCATGTTGAAGTGAATATTGACGCAGAGTAAAATGCTGGATTGGACAAGTTCTTATCTGAGTTGATTAATTTGCACGACGATTATTATGCATGGTAACTCTTCTGAAAATACTTTATTGTAGAAGCAGCGGGAACATCCGATGCCAAAACAACATCAAACCGAGAAAAATCAGATGTAACGTGTGTACATTGATACTGGTTCCTTATATATATATATATATATATATATATATATAATTGAATTTGTAAATTTAATCTATATAAATTCTGTTTTCGATCACCTAATTTCTGAGTCTTAAAATTGTTATTACATTTGCATTGCGATGAAATCATGTTTGTGGATTGAAACTCATGTATTTATATGCGCCCAAACTATTCTATGAGAAACTCCGTCCGTTTGTGTCGGTATCGGTCACGTTAAAATTGTACTTAATAGTTTCAACGATAAAGATGTAGCAAATAATGGAAAAGGGGAGCTCGGCGAATACTCGGCGAATACTCGGCGAATACTCGGCGAATACTCGGCGAATACTCGGCGATGCTGGCGATCAGACTGACTTTAATGTTATGGGAGGTCATGTTTGTGATGTTTTTCACATAGAACCAGATGAAGTAGTCCATCACGTTCATGTTAAGCGTGCAGGGGGCCAGTTAGAGAACGGTACAAAGCTGTAGCCCTGTCTCTGAAGACAAGCCATGCCCTCTTTGAACTTGTGGGTCGACGATGAAAGATTACCACACTCATCCAGATACACTTTGGTCTTGATATCAAGCAGACCCTGAAGATCTGAAGTGCCATGATGTGGCCGTCACTTGAAACCACATGAAAACCATATCCATGATCGGAAACGTTGTTTTCATAACTCTGGGCATCCCCCTGATATTTGTGGCAATCCAACGATGCAAATGAAAGTGCTGACAATGGTCCTGTTTTGAGGTATGTATCAGTAGACAGTATAAGTTCTACATCGGCGCATCTCCGATCTTACTCGTTGAACATTTTTCACTTTCAGTCATGATAGAAGGTTTCTATTGCTCTTGGGATTTGCATACAACTGCCCACCTAGTAGATGGTCTGAAAAAAAAAATAAAAGAAAACCGGATTGTATCAAACGTAGTGGAATCATGTCGCCTTTTCTATAGCGACAATTTAATAGTTCCACCCTGTACTTAAATCAGCATAAAAAATGATTGCAGAAACTCGAATTATTTTGTGGTAGCTCCCTTGTTCTACCAGATATTTTTGCGAGATCCAATAATAAAATCGCACATTGAAGGCATGCGACATAATAATGCCTGCTCTTAATAGATCTTTCTCGCATGAATTCATAAATTTAATCTCGTATATTTTCTTTATTTTTATTACATGGTAGTCACCACTTATCACGGTCCTAAATCTACTCGAGGATAAGGGATATTGCGTGTATAATAATCAATGGGATAATATCGTAGTAATCGTTAGTAATGAAGATTTGATAAGACACCCAAGTTGTAGTCAGGTGGGAAACAGGCAAACGGAAGAGAGTTCCACAGGCGTCCACTTCTAAGAAAGAAGCTTCGTTCATGGAATCTACGTTTCGATTCAGGCACAGATAAAGAGCGGGGGAAATTGTTGACAGTGGTTTCAGTTATATGGGTGTTTATTGTGAAAGGTTGGCGAGGGTGGGCCATAGATTGGAGCTAAAACAAGCACTTGCCATGGAAAAAACGATAAAACAAGGATAGGCTCGCAACGACTCTTCTGTGGGAAAGAGGTCGCGGGGAAGAGAAAAGGGCATCTCCCATTAGGTCACGAAGTTTATTTTGTACTCTGTCAAGGCAGGATAGGCTGTTTTAGTAGCTCCTGCCCAGATGTGGAGGCAGTACTCCATTCTTGGACGTACTTGGCGTTTATATAGATAGATGATTGCATTAGCAGTGAAATATCTACTGGAGCGGTAGAACGACCCTCCCATTTTTTCCAGCGACCTTGGAACAGATGTGATGTACGTGTTCTATTTCAGATCAGGAGTAAAGGTCAATCCCAGAAGCTTGTCAAAACAAGGAGCCTACCCAAGACGAGAGCCATCCATTTCAATTGATGCCAGACGGGGGTCACAGCGTTGATGATGTAAAGATATGAGCTTGGTTTTAGATGCATGTAACCAGCCACCTCTTCCCCCATTGTACCACGCGCTCAAGATTATTCCAATTATTTCATAGCTGTAAATCTTGTGAAGTAGGCCTTTATGCAATATCTTATCGAAGGCTTTTGATATGTCAAGAGCAATTGACATAGAAAGGAAGCCTTTCTCGAAAGATTCGCTAATCCTATGAGATATAACCGTTAGCACATCTGCTGTGGATCTAGCAGAACGGAAACAATATTGCATGCCACTAAGAAGGTTATTTCTGCTGAGGTGGTTGACTGCTTCTTTATTTAATGTGTATTTCAGCAACTTACTCATGGCACACAAGATAATTATTGGTCTGTACTGAGAGATAGGTGACCTATCACATGAATTCTTAAATACAGGACACACTGATGAGGTTTTCCAGCATGTTGCGAAGCACTTCTCCTTAAGAAAACGCTTAAACAGTTTCGTAAGTATGGGGGCAAGTTCTGATGAAGCTTTTTCAACACTATAATTGGAATGCGTTACTGGAATTAAAGTTAGCTTGGCGATATCACGCACAGATATTTGTATGTTGTGTAGCGCGTTGTCTGTTATAGGAGGAAATATGGGGAGTTGATGGCCTTGGTCGCATAGGGAAGAATTAGCTGCAAATTTCTTGGCAAATAGTTTGGCCTTGTCTGATGCTGACAAGATGACCTCAGGTCCATTGATTATGGTTGGGATAGAACGCAAGCTTCTGTTCAGGATCCTGTTTGCTATTTGCCAAAACTGGTGGGAACCAAGCCGCTGCTCAGCTACTTTGGATTTAACGTATTTTTTAAGCTAATTGATGATTGAAGGTAAAAAAGAGTGGCATTTATTATTTACTAGCAACCCGTAAAATACACTTGAATATGACATTTTGATTAAAGCAGATTTGTATTTAATTTTATATTGAAGTCGACCCAATATATAGTAATGATTTAAAAAAAAAGTTTTTTTAAAAAATTATTCTGCACCATGGATTAACATACCCTATATATTAAGTTTCATGTCTTTACACCCACAACTGAGAGCGGAGTTAGGTAGGCATATATATATATATATATATATATATATATATATATATATATATATATATATACGCATAATAAATATATATAGAAAATGTTTACTATAACCCTTTTACGCAAGTATAAATCATGTAGACTATCTGTATGAATATAATGACATATAATATTTAATTTAAGATTAACCTCCCATAAGAAAACCGAAAAAAACACCTAATAGGAAATTAATTAAAAATATGTAAATTAGCTATTTTCTTTTATTTGTCGTTTTCATGCAATTCTGCTCCTTATCTAGCCTACTAGAATTTGCTCTGCCTCTTAATCTTTCCTTTTTTTCAACTTCGTCTTTTTCTTCTTCTTCTTCTTCTTCTTCTTCTTCTTTTTCATCGTTTACTCTTCTTTTTCGTTCGCTTCGATCTCTTCTTTTTTCGCTTCTTGTTTTGCTATTTTTTCTTTTTCTGTTTCTTTTTCTGTTTCTTCTTTTTCTTTTTTCTTCTTCTTCTTCTTCTCTTTCTTATCTTGCTATTATTCTTTCGCTTATTTTTCTTCTGTTTCTTCATCTTTTATTTGCTTTTTCTTTTTTCCGTTTCTTCTTTTCACTCCTTTTCTTTCTTTTCCTTCTTCTTCTTTTTCTACTTTTGTTCAAGGATTTCTTTTTCTTCAACGTCTTCCTATTTTAATACATTGTATCTACTCCTTTCTATAACACCTTCGCATTCTAAGTCCCTTCTTCGCTAACCTCTCAGATATTATGTCAAACGTATACATATCAGAACTAAGGCCATAAGGGCCTATTAATAACACACTGGTGATTTCTTCCACATAGTGCGCCAAAGAAACCACTGAAAGAAAATATCTGAGTAGGTCTCTGTTTAGAGTCGATGCAAATAATAAACACTCACAGTGTTTAAAAAAGTGGGCATGCAAACAGAGTAAGTAAGAAAAGTTAGGAAGGAATATACAATAAATACTAACATCAAGTTGTTTTTTTTTAAGTAACCTCGATCAAAGTCATTTCCTACGCTGCAATTTCAATAAACAACATTGGCTTCTCTAGATACGGTAACTAAAAACTTACTGAATCGTTTATTTCTTTGAGATTTTCCCATAACCGAATCTATTGTGCGATGGAACCGAAGCGACGCCTAATTCATACAATGTGCTCATTATTTTTACTTTATTAGAAGAGTGCTTCCTGTGCAGTTGATAATCCATATATAGACTTCCGAGATGCAAAGGAAGTCGCGACAAACTATGTATATCTATGTACATATGTATCTATCAATATCTGTTATATATATTATATATATATATATTATATATATATATATATATATTATATATATATATATATATATATTAAATAGGATATGTGGTTACATTGAACACTTTAAAACCAAATAGCTATAACGCGAGTTTTTTTTTTTCTTTTCAAAATAAACGAGTGCTTATTTCTAAAAGATATATATATATATATATATATATATATATATTTCGGAGATATACACTCCTTTTTAAATCTACATATATGCACATATATATTTTTTCTCTTATTCTTCTGCATGGTGTTGAATGGAAGAATTTGAGTTTGAGTCCACATGATGTTAGCTGCGGATTTATCTGTAGCTGGATAATTACGCGTGGCCGCGCGTGGTTTAAACATATATATATATATATATATATATATATATATATATATATATATATATATATATATATATATAATGCTTAATAGGTAAGTAGGGGTTAGTATCCATACTTACGAAAATATATATATACGTATATATATATATTTATATGTGTATATATATATTTATATATGTATATACATGTATATATATATTTATGTATGCTTATATATGCATACAGATATGTATATATGCGTATGTATGTATATATACATATACATACGTATATACGTATACATATATATGTATGTATATATATATCTATATATCTATATACATAGGTATATTTATATAAGTATATCTATCTATCTATCTATATATATATATATATATATATATATATATATATAGTAATTTATAAAATATATATGGCGATTAAGCTACCCCGAATATTCCGCGTTTCATCCACTCTAGTATTCTTCAGGCTTATGTCGCATAAGCCTGAAGAACCTAGAATGGATTATTTTAGAAACAGTCCTCGATGGATATACATTACAAGGAACAATTTTCCTTGTAGACTAATTCGAATGAAAAATACAAAATAAATAATGATAATGATTCTATCGTTTATCAAATTCTATATCACCCGATTACCATACATCCGTTTAAGAAAAAATGATATGCTGCGATTTTATTATTTCCCTTTACTGGTAAAATATTCTCCTATTAATTTGTTTTTTAAGATTAGATTCTTTCGATATTAAAACATGATTTGATGATATTTTATTATTTAGCTTGGCTGGTGTACTGTAAAATATTCCCTTGTAAAACCTCTTCATTTTATCGATACGAGAGTAAAGATTAGTTTTACGATCTATTTTCGATTTTCTATATTTACCGGATGAATTTCTATACAAAACATATGTAAGAACACTGCCAAAAATAACCTTTTCCTTAAACTTGCTCAGTGTTTTCGGAACCTATGAGGCGCATACTACCACACACAAAGTGACAGTTATATGAGAGTGTGCATACATATATATATATATATATATATATATATATATATATATATATATATATATATATATATATATAGGTTTGAGGTGTTCAAAAGTCAGAACTAATGAAGACAATGACGTTGTTAAAAAGTGCTCAGAGAAAGAGCAAAACATATATTTTTTTATTATTTGGGGTAAACAGTTACATATGGTCGCTACAAATAGCCATCTGTTTCAGTCAAAGAGACTTCATCAGGCAACCTGGAACCTCTCGACGTCAAAAAGAAAAATGAAAAATGAGATAGATTAGAGAGAAATTTAGGAAAATGGAGCTCTTGAAAAAAGTATTAAAAAAACCTTTATGAACTTTTTATACTTTTGATCAGTCTTATTTTTACTGGAACATGTTGGTTGATTCGAGTCTGCAAATTTAAGGAGGTTCGGCCTACAAAGTCAGCAGCAGAATGACAATTAAATTCATAAGCAGTAATGTAGTTTATGTGTTTTAGAGTGATTTAGGATTTTGCATCGGGCTGCCTCTCAAAATCACTTGTGGATTTTGGAGTCTCTATTCTTCTAAACAGACGTGACAAAAGACCTGTCGCCAGAATGAGTTCGTCGGGTCATTAGACTTATTTGGTGACTTATTTACACTCTCCATTGCCCCACGTCTACATATATTTTATATTGTATATATTTTATCTTATTACATATATTTTATATTATTACATTATTTATTTTATGCGTACATTTTCAATATTTACTACAACAGTACTCAATACATAGGTAAAGTTAGGTAGTAAGTAATAAAAATATATATGGCGATTAAGCCAAACAGAATATTCGCGTTTTGTTCTCGTGAGAATGCGTCAAGCTTATGCAAAAAACATATATATATATATATATATATATATATATATATATATATATATATACTAGTAAAAGTACCCGTTTTTGACTGGTTTCAAAAACAGCCAACAGAAAATCGACGCTGATTTATGAAAGTATGATAGGTTATGAAAACGAAGGGTTGTAAAGAGATAGCTTCGAATTTCGGGGTATCAAAACCAAAGCAAAATATGATGAAAGTAAAAATAAAATAGATACACCCCATAAGTTATTATACCATACCTGTTCACACTGAAACACTTATCACAATATTCTGTGGATCTATATTAAAATACCTTGTTAAACTTTGTGACATATTTCCATTCTATGGAGGTCAGGCGTGAACAAACACCCCATACTTTTATTATACCATATTTCTTCAAACTGAAACATAATTACCAAAGTATACTTACGCATATGAAAAGTTTTTATTAAAGTTTGTGCCTATTTCCATTCTATGGGGGCCAGGCGTGAACGCAGACCCCACAATTTTATTATACCATCCCTATTTAAGTTAAAACATACTTATCAAAGTATTCTTATGTAAATCTGTATCAAAAACACTTGTAAACGTTTTTTTTTAATTTTTTAATTTTTTATTTCCATAGTTTGTGAACCAGTCGCAAACGTAGATCCCACAATTTTAAGGAACCACCGTTCTGCCAGTTCAAACATACCCATTCCTGTGTCTCCATACATCTTCTATCATTATATGTAATCAGTTTTTTAAAATAGTCAACCATATAGGAGCCTATTCGTGACCACACACACACACATTCAGCTTTATATTATAGATGTGTATGTGTATGTGTGTGTGTGTATTTATTACATATACTTTCGTTTACCTATCTATGTCTATCACTAGTTGAAATTATGTAGGACAAATAAAAATCGACTTTTTTGGCTAAATTGTTTCAAAAATAATATAAAAGACGGAATGGAAAAAAATACTAGAATTCTTATACTTTCGAGTGTGGGGCCCTTTATTTGTATAAATTTAACGTAAAATGAGAACTCAATTCTTGGCCACGTAGCGGTAAACGACTCATGTAATCGTTAGCACTCTTCCAAGTTTAGTGGCGAGGTGAAGAAGGGAAAAGAGGCAAGTAGCTTGAGGTGGTCATAGGTTCCATACACTTTTAAAGTCGAAGAAACACTTTGCTTTTAAAAAATCATACTTTGAGATATTACTTAATTGATTACTATTTCCCGATATTTTAAGGCCGTTAACAGACACACACGCACAAAAAAAAAAACGGATTACACATCTCTTATATAAGGATTTTTCACTTAACTTAAAAACAATGATATTAAGATCGTTATCATCCATTGTATCCCGTAATCTTTTCCCTAGTTGCCATATTTGTTTTCGTACGCGCGTGCATTAAATTTTTGCGCGTTTATACATTAATTCTATATTGTCACCTGCAATTTATACATTGACCATGTATACTCACTATTCCATAGTTTGCTATAACATATACTGACCTAACGACTAATGATATTCTAGTATATCTCTAAAAGAGAGAATATGTTAGTGTGAGCACAATTATCAACCTATCTACTCAACGAATGTTTGATCTACACAACTAAAATTTACTTTATAGTGTATACAGTCACGTGGGAATCTTTTTAATCGCTTTTCATCCATAAAAGGGTCTGCTAAGGTGTAAGAATGTGAAATTGGCAGGTAGGGGCCATCAGATTATATTCTTTTTGTCAACTCGTTCACAAATGCACATGCGTGAATTGTTCACATGATAGATGATTTATGGTTAGAGTAAGTAAATTTAAAACAATTTTTAAAGACATGTAAAGCAAGCTTAATGGTTATCGTATTAAACACACTGTCTCTAGGTTTTGGTTTCGATCTAACCTCGGGTATTCTTTACTTCTAAAAATTGAACTGTTTAGATGAAACGTATTTTTCGCTTATACGTGTCTCAGTTTGTTTCCTTTTTTTGTACTTCATTTTTTCCAATGAATTTAACGTTAAATTTTATACCTACGGTATTTCTGTTTATAATTAATAAGAATTCTGCATTAATTTAAATATAATATTAATGCGTATTTTACGCATGGGCAACGCCAAGAAGTCTACTAGTATAATGTTTTTAGCAAGAATAAGGTCAATCACACACAATTGGATTATTTCTAATATATATATATATATATATATATATATATATATATATAATTTTTGATGGATAATACATTTCAATATTGCAATTAAGGAGAAGAACTTTTTAATATTAAGAAGTGAAAAAATAAACTGACGGGTTTTGCTCTTTATGCTCGAAGGCTAAAGCGAAATTTTGTGTATAATTAAAAGGGAAATAAACCTGGGGAGAAAGTTGTATACTTAAAATAAACCAGAGTTATGTTTTATTAAAATGGTGATAGAAAAATAATGAGTGGGACAATATATTATAACTAGCAGGGGGGGCAGATTTCCTATTTATATTATTAAGACAATTGTTTCTCTCTCTTTATATATATACTAGCAAAAGTTACCCGCCGTTTTCTGGGTTAAAAAATAGCCTACAGAATATGGACTCTGATTTATTAAAGTACTAGGGGGGAGCGGCATTGCCTGGGTGTTCGGAGGTGTGTGTGGTCGGTCGGGGTTTGGGGTGTTAATAAAAACCTAAGAATAAGCGAAGTAAAAAAAAAAGAAAACGAACGTTAAAACTTATCTGAAAAATAAAGCGGGGGGTACCCGGGCGGTGGGGGAGGGGGGGTTAATAAAAACATAAGAATAACCAAAGTAAAAAAAACACAAAAAAACTAACGTAAGGCAAACGAATGATGTTAAATTTAAAAATCTTAAAAACAAAAACAAAAAAGAAAACAGAAAAACGAACGTTAAAACTTCTGAAAAATATACCCCACCAAAAAAACACGTAAAAAAATGGCTTAAATCTGTTTCAATATTAGATTTTAAAAAATCGGTTGATACCCGGGTGTTTTTGGGTGTGTGGTCGATCGGGGGTGGGGGCTGTTAATGAAAACCTAAGAATAAGCGAAGTAAAAAAAAACAGAGAGACGAACATTACGTGAAAAATGGCTTAAATAATCCTGCTTCAATATTAAAATTTAAAAAGTCGAAAAAAAAGTAGAAATCTCACACCTCGATTCTAACCCAAAACGTTTAGATAATGACCTAAAGCTCTTAGCAACTGAGCTAACACGACGTACATTAAATTGTGTTAGTTCTTCAAATATTTAAACTAAATCAGATTATGACGTCGTCTGACGCATGCGTAGAACCGATCTCGTCATAAGAGGACGATTTTTGCTGACCCCCCTGTAGAAAATTGCCGATTCCAGGGTGACCAAAATTAACGTTTTTGTCCAATTTTTCGATATTTGTCGGGCGAAGGATGGGGCTTTCATATGAGAACAAATTTGTGAATTTTTATTGTCTGTCGAAAGTTTTTAGCAGGCACACAAACGTACACACATACATACATACATACATACATACTTACATACAGGCATAATTTATCATACCATACCTGTTCACATTCAAACTCTTATCACAATATTCTGTGGATCTATATTAAAACACCTTGTTAAACTTTGTGACATATTGCCATTCTATGGAGGCCAGGTGCGAACGAAATCCCCATGTTTATCATACCATATTTCTTCAAACTGAAACATGATTATCAAAGTATACTTGCGCAGATAGATATGCAAATTCTTTATAAAAGTTTGTGCCTATTTCCATTCCATGGAGGCCGGGCGCAAACGCAGACCCCACAATTTTATTATACCATCCCTATTTAAGTTAAAACATACTTATCAAAGTATTCTTATGTACACCTTTATCAAAAACACTTGTAAACGTTTTTTTTTAATTTTTAAATGTCATATTTCTATACATTGTGGACCAGGCGCGTAGGCAGACCCCACAAATTAATGAATCATCATTATGTCAGATCAAACATACCCATTCTTGTGTCTTGATACATCTTCTATCATTATATGTGATCAGTTTTCTATAATAGTCAACCATATAGGAACCTATTCGTGACCAGACACACACACAGACGTTCAGCTTTATATTATACTAGCGAGGGTACCCGGCGTTGCCCGGGTTTTTGTAGGTGTGTGTGGTGTTAAATAAAAATGATCCCGGGGAAGGGGTAGGGTCGAACCCGACGCCCTGAGGCTAAGTTTTAAAATAAAATCGGCCAGCTAGAATGAGTTAGTGAAAGATGTTTTAATTTATTTAAGTAAGAATCAAATTGGCAGGTGCGCGGCCGGAAGTCGTCGAGCGTTACGACGAGGACGACGACGACGACGACGTAGGTTTGTTTGTTATAAGCGAAGTAAAAAAAGAAAACCACGTTAACACTTAAGCGGGGGAAAAACTAACGTAAGGCAAACGAACGATGAAAACAGAAAACGAACACGCGAAAAATGGCTTAAATAAGCCTGTTTCGATATTAAAATTTAAAAAATCGGTTGGTAGCCGGGTGTTTTTTGGTGTCGCTAAGAATAAGCGAGGTAAAAAAAAAACAGAAAAACGAACGTTACGTGAAAAATGGCTTAAATAACACTAATTCAATATTAAAATTTAAAAAACCGAAAAAGCAAACATTTCACACCACGATTCGAACCCGAAACTTTTAGATAATGAACAAAGGCTTACACCAACTGAGCTAAAGCGACGTACGTGAAGTTTGTTCGATTCTTCAACTATTTAAAGTAAATCAGGTCACGACGTCATCTGACGCATGTGTAGAATCGGTCATTGTCACGAGAGGACCGTTTTTGTTGACCCGATTTCGATTTCGGGGTGAAAAACTTAACGTTTTTGGCTAATCTTTCGATATTTTTCGAGCAAAGGATGGAGCTTCTATGTGATACCCAATTTGTGAATTTTTGTCGCGTAAGTCGAAAGTTTTTAGCAGACATCCAAACATACACACATACATACATACATTTTCGCGTATATATATGTATATAAAGTATATTATATATATGATTACCAATATATTTGCAATAGTTGCAGCTCGGATTTTTCCTGTTCTGGAATTGTAACTCTTACCCATCGGATTTTTCATATATATTTTTCTCCTTTTTTTCTGTTTCTTGCTGTGCCATTCAAATTGAATCTATATAAACTGTTAAATGCCTTTTTATTCAAATATGATGAACTTCATATTATTTGTTTCTCCTAAGACATTAACTTGCAAAATTTATTGTATATTTTGCGAACCTCTTTTCTCTGATAGGAAGAAGTGCATTACTCGAAACTCTCTGAAATAAAATGTTCTTGTTTTAGTTGTACTCTTTGTCGAATAATTAACATTTTCTATACCTTCTGTATAGGATCAAAACTTGTTGTTTTTTTTTTGGAAAATGTGTAAACAAATTTTCAACTTCAAAATCTTATACACACACACGTATATATATATATATATATATATATATATATATATATATATATATATATATATAATTGTTTTATTTTCTTGTAAATATTCCAAGAGTAATGTTGTTCCAGATATAACACGATAGGCAATGATATAATATAAATAGTAAAATACCGACTATACTACATTATTCTTTTAATGATATCCAGATTATATATATATATATATATATATATATATATATATATATATATATATATATATATATATATATATACTGTATAAACAAAACCAAGACAGTAAAAAGGTGTTGATAGCAACAGAAAGTGTAATTCATATTAAGTTACAATAGTTTCCATACCAGTTCGACAATTTCAAGCATTATGGCGTTAGAAAAGTTTCACAACCAGCATTTCTTCAGACTTCTTGAATAAAAGCACTCTTGACAATAGAATTTTAATCTCTCGTCTCTATTCGGTCACTAACAAACCATCTTTCAATCTTTAACACGCTGGCCCTCTCTGTTGTAAATAGGATACTTCATTATTACTTTAGTCATATTCGTTTTACTTATTGTAGCGGTTACAATTAGCGCCATGTATATTTAAAAATTTAGAAAAAGCCTAGCGTGTTTTTGTATTGAAATTTAATCATACTTTATGAGTGAATAAATATTAAATATTAAATAATAAATGTTTAATAGACTCAGATCACTTGTACTACTAGAACATATACAGCTTTTCCTTGATGCGGCACATTCAAACAAGATTAGATTAATGCGGGTTAGCCTTTATTATTCCTGATATTTATAAACGGCCTCTATAATAAAATCCTGTCAAAGATAGGTATATTTGCTGCTGACAGCTCCGCGCTTCATACCAGATATCTGGCGAGTACACGAAAGCATAGGAAATTAGCTTAAATCTGCTGTTGATTGACGGTTTAATAAAATCATATGGTTCTGATACAAATCTCCTCTCCTACAAAACTGAAAAAGAATTTGCCCAGCAATCGATTTTCATGATTACCAATACACTAACTGTGAGTTCATAATTCAAATGCAAACATTCACAGACAACATGAATTATAACAATTCCATAGAAGAGAGAGTCACCTCGGCGAGAAAGGAGGGGGGCCTCTGCTAGTCATGTCCGACTTTATTTAGTATCTCCACAAAACGACTATTCTTTGAATATTAGAGTAGATTTACCATCTCTCGTGAAACATGGTAGAACTTTGTTGTAGAGCTAATATGAATTTATGTATCGAACGTATGAACATTTTCGTGATCGATTTTACATTAAATCCGATGCGAATATTACTACAAGAGAGGTTATGCCACAGTGTACTGTTCGCATTGAATTGACGCGGAGCCAACCGTAAAAAAAACCGGTCTGATATGTAGCAAAATAAATAAGTAAAATAAAAGTTATTCTTGCTGAATTGTTAAAACACGCTGGTATGAATGTCCATTGTGTTGCTCACTTTTGTAGTGTTGTCTGTTTTGCAGAGTGACTCTGATTACCATAACAGATAGATGCCACTCATATATTCTGATGACGTTGAACTTGTGACACTCTTGACAGAAGATATGCGATTTATCGCTCATATCTTTGTGAAATGTGTACCTGCTTTGGACTGACAGTAAACATTAAAGCATAAGTGTTCTCTTGAGGTTTCGATAAGAGAGAGTTAAAAACAGCTTCACTTTAGCTCTTGTTTTCACACTTAATATATGTAATCCTTGTAGTTTGGATTCTAATACTTTTCCGGCAGGAAGAAACTTTTTATCACCTAATCGGTACATGTTTGGTTTCGTTTCTGTTTGACATTTCGAAATCTATTCTAGGCTACTTCATTTATCAGATTTCCAAAGTTATAATAGAAAGGATTTCAACTGGCCCTGACATTCTGATGTCTTTCCCCGGTCCATTTGAGGATCAACGAATTCCTTTCAAAACGGTAGCAGTTATAATCGTTATGCGTGTGGAAATCACGTTAACATATAAAATGGGAAACCCGCGTCGATTGAATATCTACTCACGAATGTATACCCACCAAAGTATAGAAAGCAATGGAAATTATGTTTATAATATGCAGATGTAACGGTTAAAACACACATATATAATCACATCTTTAGTGCAAAATACTAAGCCACTTTTACAGATTTGCTCTTCGGTGTAATATAATGCGAATATATATATATATATATATATATATATATATATATATTAATACGGTTGTCGCTACGGCCGTTATCATCCTGTATGTACCTTTAAAACTATATGGAATATTCGTAAAAACATTTGTTTACATAAATTGGTGTCGCTGCAAGGAGAAACCTAGCTATATTCTGATTGACTAGGAAAAACGCATGACAGAAATCTTGATAACCAACGAAAACATTAAAACACATTGGTGGTTTTATTTATATTAATTTTACAAATTATAAATATAAAGAAGAACGATAATCTTCTTTTCTTTTTACAGTGATCTTATCGTTTTCTAATTTGTTCATGTATAGTTTCCTGTTTACTTGCTCAAGGTGTATGAGGAGAAGTGACTGATTTAATTAATTGCCTCAAACTTTCTTTTACCAAAGGAATTACAACGTTTCTATTTGTATTTTTTGGCATCGGTAAGTCACGCAGATTGTTTAACTACTTTCTAAAAGTCACCTAACATTTACGAAAGTAATAACACAAGCCACGAAAACTTTAGTTTATGATCTTATGTAATATTTGTTTAAATACAGCGTAATGTAAGGTAAAGATGTAAATGTAACTATATAAATAAGAAACGACCCACATTCATAACCCTAACTAATTAAGGACGATTAGCAAGCTTAAACTGTTAACTTGGTGAATGTATATCATCTGAACATTTAACGTTAGTTAACCTATCTGTATAGGGACAAATAACAATGTTCAATGTAAGATACAATTCTTATTGAAAGGAGATCTACAAAAGCTTTTAATTAGACAAATCTACATATTTCATCACAAATCTGAGCCTTAAATCCACTCTCCCTTGTTTGATTTGAATACGGAAATTAATTGATGATTAATACATTATTGTTGCGTTCTTTTATTAACTTCATAACATTTAAGATGACATAACTATGGATAAATGAAACGATAAATAAATGTAACATTTTAATTTTACTCAAATCTTCCCTACTGTGTTTACAATGAAATAATACGTGTTCTAATTAACTATACGTGAGGTAATAAGTACAAGTCTACATCGTTTAGAAAAAAGAAAAAACGGGAATATAAGAGTATTTTTGTCTTTATTAATCCTAACATTGATTGACCTGATCCTCGGGTTTGTCTTGTTTCCGGCATGTAATAACCCCGGGCATGTATATGCACGATTGTTTTAATGTATAAAGGTTAATGCTAATTATTAGAAATCAATTTCAACTTTGAGATTCAGGGGCCGGGCGAAACTCAATAACAAATTACACTGGAATGAATTTTAACTTTTCAGATTATAAACACGCATATAAAGTATCGCGAACAAGCGCAGTTTTGTCTGTATTGTTGTACAGGATGTTCAAAATATAATAATCCATTTTGATTACGTCGGTAATTTTTATAAAATATTCTATGGAAATATGTTTACCTCGTTATTCCAAATATAATACCCTATAATGAATCGTGATATAGCGCATATTTTAATAGCAGGGTGACAAGATATTTCTTGCGGTTTTAAACTTTTCAATTAAGATGCACATATTTTAGCTCAAACAAAACATTATGGATCAAAATCAGCACGCTCAGAATCAAAACAATTTTGCCAATACAAAACAAGTTTTTTTTTAAACAGGAACGGAAAAATTTTGCCGCTGAAGCCGCTTTTGACATTGTTTAGGTTTTGTAACATTTTTTACAAAAAAAATCGTTGAGGCTTGAACAGGTGGTAGTCAGAATGTAGGAGGTCTGGAGAGTATGGCCTCTGGAACAGGATCTTGTAACACAATTCGTTCAACTCTTGCAAGGTCGGTTTAGCAACGTACGGTCGGGAATTGTTGTGGAGGAGAATGGTTTCGCCTGCATTCAAAAAATGTAATAGATGAGATCGGTAGTAGACCACCAAACAATCAGCATGGCCTTCCTTTGCTAGAGCTCTCGCTTCATGAAGTATTGTGGAATTCTTTAGTGTTAGCTGAACGTCACTGGCTGTCGTAAAGGATCCACTTTTTATTGCAAATCACAACTCGGCCAAGAAACGGGTTGTTCTTGTTACGTAAAAGAAGGGAAGATGGCTGTTCATAACAGCGTTTCTTTTTAGTTATCGTTCAAAAAGACCTTCAGCTTCACCGAGGTGCGCGACTTGACACAAAAAACAGCTTCTTAATCAACTGCTAACGCACGCGTCACTGTAACGTCCAATGACAACAACGACAACAACAGCCTTCTCACTCGACCTGCCTTTTATACCACTCTCTCAATCCCTCCTCTTGCGCATGCGCCCGGAGATTCCTGACAACCTCGAGACTTCTGCTTATAAAAAAAAACAAGTTTTGTTGTCGCGCATGCCTACACAAGGCACAAACACGTGGGCGTTTGTTTTGTTGGTAAGTACTACACTCCCCCCCTGATCTGATGATCACATAGAGTGCACTCCGGGGGTGGCCTCTTAGTTCGTTGGCTTCTGTGAAGGGTGGTATTTACAATCTCGGATCCAGGTTCTGGTTCTGGGTGTGGTTCTGGTTCTGGTTCTGATCCTGCCTGATCAGACGAACTAAAACTACCACTCTCTTGCTCGGTGACCTCACTTATCAGCAGCTCATCATCTGATGATGCATCGCTCTCTGTAGTTGTGGGATGTACTTCACTAGCTGGGCGAAGATCGCGCACATGGCGTGAGGTTCCATCAACAAGGACCGACTGCTGGCTGACCACTCCAGATATTCGTCCTCGCTTGAACTTGGTGGTGCACAGGTTTCCAGGGGGTCTAACCCAAACTGGATCCCTACCCTGTATTTGTCATGACTCTCTTCGTCTATTGGCTGGACAGTGTCAATGCCCTTTATCCTAACACGGTGTGTGTGTGTGTGTGTGTGTGTGTGTGTGTGTGTGTGTATGGCATTGGCCGGTGGTGTTGTTAGTGTTTTCCCATCCTTTGGTTTGATTTTATACGAATACGTGGCCTCCGTAATGGTGCATTGCTTTCTGGCAGCAATTCTCTTGATGCTGCGATGGCTCCTCTCAGCAAGCTTGCGTATTGCCACCTATTGTGGTTACTTTGATGTTCTGCTTTGTCCAGTTTCGACACAACTTGGTACTCATGATGGTGTGAGAGCACCTGGTGTCGACAAGAGCTGAACAAGGCACTTGGTCCACATACACATTTATTGTCGGTTGCGCCTCAATTAAATCTTGTCCGGGGAACAGGGCGGCGCTGACGTCCTGTCCCCTGATGCATTTCCCGCACAATTTTGGGATAAATGTCCATAACTACCACATTGGAAAAAGCGCGGGACCCTCTGCGCCTTGATAGTACAACTTCTTGCGAAATGGCCTCGCTGGCCGCAGCAGAAACATCTCCCATTGGTCGTGGGTCTCAAACTGGGACTCTTTTCAGCATTAGTCTTGGCTGCCTGCGCCATCATTACAACCGGTTCCCTAAGGTCCTACTCATCTCTGATAAAGGCTCGAGCGCGTTCTAACAAATATTCCATGGACGTTACAGATACGCTGGTGGAAGCCCTCAACAGTTGCTTAACATGGGTGGGAAGGCCGGCCACAAACCCATACGCCAGTGTTTGCTCTGACACTCCATTGCCAAATAGAACTGCAAGTTTCTTCAGCTCCGCGAAGAAGACGTCCACGGTTTCTCCTGGCATGAGCTTCCTAGAGGCAAATGTTTCGTAGGCCGTGCAGGGATCCATGGCAAATGCCTTGTATAAAGCATTTTTTATAGAGGTAACATTAGCCTTCTCCACGGCACTAAGTTGTTGATATACACTTAGGGCGCCTTCAGCTAATCCCAGGGGAATCACGGTATGCACCCCCTTTACTTCACAGAGTTTGCAGATCAGCTCAACCGTTTCGAAACAGTCGACAACAGAAGTGGATCCGTCGAATTCGGGTATCAGTTTTAAATCAAACTTTGGCCCAGCCATAGTTGTCCAGGAAAAGAGACAAAACGAAATAGCCGAATAGCTTAAGACCTTCACCTTCACCGAGGTGCACGACTTATATGACCTTCACCGAGGTGCGCGACTTGACACAAAAAACAGCTTCTTAATCAACTGCTAACGCACGCGTCACTGTAACGTCCAATGACAACAACAACAACAACCATCTCACTTGATCTGCCTTTTATACCACTCTCTCAATCCCTCCTCTTGCGCATGCGCCCGGAATTCCTGACTTCCGCTTATAAAAACCCAAGTTTTGTTGTCGCGCATGCCTACACAGGGCACAAACACGTGGGCGTTTGTTTTGTTGGTATGTACTACATTCAATTCGTGAGGCACCCATATATCATTTTGTTTTGTCTTCTAATCTCTCTCAATTGGTTGGGAATCATGGTATACACTATGTCTAATTCCGAAGCAAGTTCTTAAACAGTTGTGTGTAAATTGACTTCGACTAAAGCTCTAAACTGATTGTTGTGAACATTCGATAATCGACCACTTCGTTCACTATCTTCAGGTCGCCGTCAGGAAATTTCTCTTCTGTCGCCGTCACTAAAGTTATGAAGCACCATTGTGCTGTGTGTGTAGTAGAGGTTTCTGGACCAAAAACTACGTTATTATCGCTAGCTATTTCAGCAGCCTCTCGGCGTACCTTGAATTAAATTGAGAAAATTGTGCGAATTTGCTTATTTTCTATCTTGTATTCAACGGTCTGCAAAGAATACATAATTTTGTAAAACGATTGTGATTAAAACGATTAGATAAGGTGAGAAAACGCCCTTAAATTTATGTATAAATAAAGGTACTTATAACGTAAACTTATGATAAAATACATCATTTGAAATAAAAATCAAACATACCTCAAGAAACTTTTTTCTCAACCAAATAGAAGCCTTTGATATCCACATTTTTTTATTTGTTGTTCCCTTCGGAATTTCTACGTTTTTCGTATCATTGACGATGCGTAAATTGGTTCAGAATAATCGACCATATTTTCATTATTCATCAGTATAATTTTGATTTGAATTTCATGTGCAGATACGTTATTACCCGGAAAAGAAAATAGATTCGCATCAAGAAGAAGCGGCTCACGACTTATCTCCACAAATCGCAAAACCATGTTTAATGTTTATCTAGTATATTCTATGGCCTTTGCTCTGACCATTGCCTGTTTCCTGATGTTTCTTCAGCACCTATATTATTTTCTACACCTCATCACATTTATCTTAAACTAGCATGAGTGCCCCGCGTTGCCCGGGTGTTTGGAGGTGTGTGTTAAGCAAAAAATAAAAAAGTGGTAGTAGGAAAGTAGGCTCGAACCCGTATCGCGAAAGAGGAAAAGAACGGGGAAAACGTGACGTCTTTGCTGTTACGACCACCGCCACACCGGAAGTGATGTTGGTTTAAATTAAGGCATGACAATCGAAAAGAGGGGATTACCTTCGAAAATATCGGCGAATAGAAACACCTCTCCATGTAGAAAAGTGCCTAGTTAAGGGTGAAGTAATAAATGTTTTTAACTAATTTTTCGGTATTTGTTTTCTGAAGGGTCGATCTTCAAAACGATACTGATCTTGTGA
The DNA here is from genome assembly GCF_053919585.1 of Euprymna scolopes. Classification (NCBI taxonomy): domain Eukaryota; kingdom Metazoa; phylum Mollusca; class Cephalopoda; order Sepiida; family Sepiolidae; genus Euprymna; species Euprymna scolopes. The sequence goes on from NC_136490.1 coordinate 155,194,775, forward strand.
AAATCCGTCGCTGTCGAAAGTTTTCAGTAGACATGCAAACGTACGTACACACATTTATATATTGCTAGCTCAAATTTTCGACCCAAACCAATTAAAAAGCTTGCCCTCTGTCTGAATACCGTTTATACAAAATTTAATCATTTCTAGACGAGAAATTGTCTGAGTAATTTGGTAGAGACCGCAGAGGTCACTTTTTTATTCGACCCCTATTATGACCACCTACCATTTATGGTTTGGGGCTGAAATCAAGTTATTACGTTAGATCCATGTCCAAGGAACCTATATCTCAAATTTCAATTGTTTATAACCAAAATTGGTGGAGGAGTTTGGTAGAGTTCTCAAAGGTCAAATCGTTGAACTGTGACCCCTTAACAGAAAAACTTCTAGCCGAAAATGAATTACAAATATTGTCCCAAATCTCACTACCCTGTATATCAAATTTTGAGTCTGTAGACTAAAAACTGACAGAGTTATTGTGTAGGGAAATGTACACAGACAGACACACAGAGAGAATGACAGACACTTTTACTTTTATACATACTAAGAATTCCGACCGGTTTTGCTCTGGCCCTATGTAATGTACATAACTTTATGTACATATGTATATACAGAGTGACCCCCAAAAAACAGAGTTGTTTCTCTGAGCATTTTACAGTCAACGGAGAAAAAAGGCCAAAGACCGTAGTGTTTTGATGTGATGTTTTGAATATAATATACTAGTTATGACCAAAGTTTAATTTCATTCGGACAAAACACTAAGAAACGTGGTCTAATTAAAATTGTGGTCCGTTTTTTTTGGTCACCCTGTATTAAAATGTGTGAATATATATTGTAATGCCATTCTATATAATAGGCCTCCTTAATTACCATAGAGAAATATTGGCAGAGACCCCAGAGGTTGAATTTTTAAAAACTTTGACCCCAATTTTTACCCTTAACATTTATTGCTTTGGGCTCAAATTATATTAAAATGTCAGACCCATGTCCAAGTAACCAACATCTAAAATTTCAAGTGCTTAGACCCAAAATTCGCCGAAGAGTTTGGTAGAGTTGTAAAGGTCAGCTCTGTAAACGATAACCTTTTGCCAGGCAAAATTTCTGCCAAAACTGATTAAAAAGCTTGCTGTATGTCTGAATCCCCTCTATGTAAAATTTAAAATGTTTAGACCAAAAATTAGCTTAATAGTTTGCTAGAGACCGCAAATGTAAAATCCTTTTGACTTTGACCATTTGCAAGCCAAATTTTAAGCCAGAAAACGATTTAAAAGCTTGCCCTATGTCTGAATACACTTTATGTATTATTTCAAATGTTTAGACCAAAAATTTTCTGAGTAATTTGGTAGAGCCTACAGGGATCATTTGTTTTTAAACTTTGGCCCCAATTATGACCAGTTGACATAATTTGTTCTGGGATCAAATTCAATTATAAAGTTGTCTTAAGGAGAATAGTTTCCCATCTCCCTGGAAAATTTCATCAGTATGCCCTGTATTTAAGAATTCAGGTGATCGTTCATCCCCCTCTCAGTACAGGTCAATAAGTCTCCGGTGCGTCATGAGTAAGTTGCTGGAATCTGTGTTAAATACAGAAGTAATCAACCATCTCAACTCAATATGGTTTCAGTTCTGCTAGATCTACAGCAGATGTGCTTACAGTTATATCTCATAGGATTAGCAAATCTCTCGACGGAGGCAACCTTTCTAGGGCAATTGCTCTTTACACATCTAAGGCCTTTGATAGGGTATGGCATAAAGGTTTACTTCATAAGATCTCTAGCTATGGTATTGCTGGAAATGTGTTCTCAATTATTAAATCATTTCTTTCTGATAGGCTGATAAGAGTAGTAGTTGAGGGGCAAAAATCAGAAGCTCACAGTATTAATGCCGGTGTCTCTCAGGGGTCCATCCTGGGCCCAACTCTTTTCCTGATCTAGATTAATGAACTTCCTAATCACATCCTAACATCATTTGTAGACATTTATGCTGACGACACTACCATTTATGGTAGCACATCTAAGACATTAAACGACCAAGTTCTCTCTGATTCTCTCTCCTCTGATCTTGAGCACGTAGTACAATGAGGTAAGGAGTGGCTGGTTACTTTTAATGCATCTAAAACCAAGCTTCTCTCTTTACATCATCAACATTCTGATCTACATCTGGCATCAATTGAAATGAATGGCTCTCGTCTTCAGGAGGCCTCAAGTTTTGACAAGCTTCTTGGCTTGACCATTACTGATGATCTTAAATGGAACACGTACATCAAACTTGTTGCCAAGGCCGCTGGAAAATGGTGGATCTTTCTATCGATCCGGTAGATATCTCACTGCTGATGCTATTCTCTATCTATATAAGAGCAAGGTACGTCCAAGGATGGAATACTGTTGCCACATCTGGGCAGGAGCTGCTAGAAAGGACTTGTCCTGCCTTGATAATCAAAATAGACTTCGTAGCCTCGTAGGAGATGTCCTTTTCTCTTCCTTGCAACCTCTATCTCACAGAAGAGATGTTGCGAGTTTGTCTTTGATGTATCGTAATTTTCATGGAAAGTGTTCGACTGAGCTTCAATCTATGGTCCCCCCTCGCCAAACTTTCACAAGAAACACTCGTCTAGCTGTAAACACTATCAATAATTCTCCCCACTCTTTATCTGTGCCTAAACCTAAACGTAGATTCCATGAACAGAGCTTCTTTCTTAGAACTGCACGCCTGTGGAATTGTCTTCCGTTTTCCTGCTTTCCGGCTGACTACAATATGATTGTGTTCAAGTCTAATGTAAATAACTTCTTGATGAGCCGTTCCATATAAGTTATCAAATTTACCAAATTTTCATTACTAATGATTACTATATTGTCCAATTTCCACTGTACTCTCTTTAACCCTTATCCTTGAGTGGCTTCTTGGCCTTGATAATGTGGTGATGCCTATGTAAAAAAACAAAAACAAATATATATACTCGTGTCCAAGGAATGTATATCTAAAATTTCAATTGGCAGAGGAGTTTGGTCGAGTTATCAAAGGTCAACTCTGTCAACTTTGACCTCTTGCCAGCATAATCTATGGCCAAAAATCCCATTATTCCGTATCTAAAATTTCGAGCCTGTAGATCGAAAATTGACAGTTATTTGGTTGGGAAATGTACACAGACAGGCCCACAGACAGACATACATTTTCACTTTTATAAAGATATAGATAGATTGGACGCAATACGTAGTAATGATTGAAAAAGTTTTAAAAAAGACTCGTGCGCAAACACAGAAAATCGAAACCAAAACTTTCAGCTTATGATTTATTTTTGCCTCTGTCGTTAATGACTGGACTATGAAGACATTCGTAATGCAAGGCTAAAAATTAAAACATGAACTCATAGCTGCTATATTATGCATTCGTAATGTTTGCGTTCGACCTTCACTTGGCAAATTTCTTTTTTTTTAATTTTTACACTTTTGCACATATTTTTCCCCGGGTATAACGTAAATATAAAGTTCGCGGAGATTCAAATACCTTATATATGAAGTTTCCTGTCTGTATACCCAAAACTCTAGGCAAAATTTGTTAAACAAAAATATATACATATGCATAAATATATATGGAAACAGTTTTGCGTTTACTATAAACATTTTACGCAAACATTATGCAAGTATAAATTATGTAGAATATCTGCATTACTATAATTACACGTAATAGTTAACTAAAGACGATCATTCCATAAGAAAACCGAATAAACTAATAGAGAATTAATTAAAATCAATGTTTAAAAGAATATGCGAATAGGCCAGATCTTTTGCTAGTGAAGGCAATTCCACAACCCATATATAAGAAAGTTATATTTTATTTTTAAATAAATAGAAAAGGGTGTTTTAATATGAATATCAATATACACACACAAAATGAATTTATAGAGAATAGATAGGTATAGATTACTCATTTATTCAAGATGCATTGTTTCTGCTTATTATTTTTCTTTTTAGAAATCTCATGCTTGAACCACGTTCTAAAAAACGACGCTCTGTAGTTTCATCTGGAACAAGTGAAAAGGAATGTTAAATGCCCATTCATCACGTACGAAGAGAAGCCGAAGAGCAACCTGCCGGATGTTAACCCAATACACGTTGATCTGTTTAACAATGTCAAGAAGTGTAAATAGTGAAAATTTATGAGTGTTGATTGCCGTCGCTATTTCAAGCTACCAGTTTGAATTGTCTGCCAAAATAAAGAGAAATAACTAAATGTAAATAAACATAACTCGTCTGAATAATTCAATCGTGTCGATTACTTTAGAAAATTCATTGCTTCACTAAACTGTCATCTTTTTCAAAACATAAAGTCTATCGAAGAATAAACGTCGTATGCTGTCTTAACCTTACACATCGGAATTGACAGGAGATATCATCATTTAACATAATTTTTTTGCTGTCTCTTACAGGACAATGATTGGTGTTAGTCGATTTCTTACTATAACAAAATTTATTGACAGAAAACAGAAAAAGTTAAAAGTCCAGCACTTTTCTTACTACTCACGTTCTCGACGATAAACTAAATCGAATTTGATTTGAGCTAACAGAAATCGTGACATTTACAAACAATTTTCTTGTACTCATGGATATATGTAGCCAAAAGTTTTGTTTCAAAAGTTGTGGATAAACACCAGTAAATATAAAAAAAAACAACACTTTTTTGTAAATGAAATCGCGAACAAACAAATGCAAGTAGCAGGGAGTAAGTATAAGAACGAAAGAGGAATTCATAGGAAAAATGAAAGGACCAAAAAAAATATAGATTGAACAAAATGAAAAGTTATGTGCTTGGTTGCCGGGTGTCAGTAAATTTGTAATAAAAAGAATCTTGCTGGGTTAAGCAAAGGCGATAAGTAACATTTGAATGAAATGTGAGAAACAAAAAGAGAAAAAGGGAAGAGGGTACTAAACGAATACTAACAAGGAAAACGATAGAATAAAATATAAGAAAAATACTAAGGCTAATAGAAACACATTACATAGAGTATGTGTTTAAATGGGACTAATACACATGAAATAGAGTAGAATGTCACAACATCGAATTGGTATTGTTCATTTCATTTGATAATATATTTATTACCCTAAAGCTTAATAAACACATGTTTACACATAAGAGATCTAAGAGTATTTTATAATTGTAATCATACAAGACAAAATATGTTTTCTCTACTTTGATTTATTTTCAATCGAAGTTCTTATAAAACAATAGACCCGTGGAATTAAAATATTATCGCTGAAGGAGATTAATATAATTTCGAGTGTTTCATTTTTTTTTTGAAAGCTTTGCGTGTAAAGTTGCTAGAACTCTCGTTACTTCACGAGATTACCAGGACATAAATAGAAACAATAGCCGTTTTCGTTATTTTACTTTTTTTGTTTGCTGTACAAATTGCTGTTGTATAAATGCGTAAGACAATTAATCATATATATATATATATGTATATATATATATATGTATATATATATATATATATATATATATATATATACAGAGAGAGAGAGAGAGAGGGAACGTAAGGTATTTGAGATCATTTATATTTTTGAAATTTAAATTTAAAATATCAAAATTAATGTTGTTTATTTATTTATTTATTTTTTTGCTTTCAGAGGATACCATGGAATATACTATTATAACTAATGAAATCAACAGATTCGTTGTAACAGTGTATAAAAATGCGATATATATTAATTCAGAAATTATAAGATTTCTGAATGTCGCATAAACTTTAGTTTACACAATATTAGAAAGTAGCTAAATAAAACAATTACGATGAATCGACAAAAATAAAGAAGCTTTGCCAACGTTCCGACCAACTCAGCACACTTCAGTTCGTCAAAAGTACATAACATGATCGACGAAAATATTTGGACATTAATGCGACAATTTAAGAAACATATTCAAGTGTTTGAAGGAACAATGAATACTGTTGTTCATCAAGACCTTGGGTGCACATCATACGTTTCTGGCAAGGTCAGTTCATCGCAATAAATACTAGGATCTAAAAGTTAATCAAAGAAATGGTAGGTGCTATGTACGAGCCCTGCTTAAGTTCCAACTGTTATGCTCATAAGGTTTCTAGTGATGGTTTTCAGTGTTGTTACCAGTGAAGGGCACATCATGCGTCATCATTTTTTCTTAAGGGACTTAGAGTCAATCCAGATAACTATGTCGAGACTCCTCAAATCATTTTAAGCCTAGGATACACAATGTAGCTAACGGAAAGATGTCTTCAAATTCGATTCGCCATCATCCCATAAAGCTTTCAAAAACCAGGATTAAAAACAAAATATGACATTTTAACCCCAAACAAGGCACATTGCCACTTTGATGTAGGGGGCTATCAGCGACCTACCGGAGCAATATATAGAAAGTTGTGCAGCAAGATGTCGGTTAACGTTACACTTGAACTTCTGCAAGTCAGTACAGTTGGGGAAGAAGGGGCCCGGAATGGAATTCAAAAGTCTAGCAGTTCTGGGGAACAAATTACTAGAGTAGAAAGCTTTCTTAAATCTAGGGATCTCTAGTGTGTAGGGGTGGGATTCAGCTGCTTGTCGGGTTTGTCGGAGTATTTACCTCGAGGAGGTAAAAGTGATTGCAGTTCGTTTGAACATTCACCATTTAAATAATTGTAGAACAGGCAGAGGAATGCAACATTTCGTCGATGGGACAGATACCGAAGCTTAGATGACAATTCAGGACATATCAGGTTAGCGCCTCTCTTTTGAACCTTGTCCAGGTACGATAGACTACTAGCAGATGCAACAGCCCAAGTATGCCAACAATACTCTATACATGGGCGATTGGTGGCCGTATAGAGATACAGTATACTTTCGGGCGTTAGTAGATTTCTAGCACGGTAGAGAGAGCCTAGTTTTTAGCAACGGCCCTGGCAATGCTCTCAATGTAATTATTTTATCCCATGTTTATAAAGAAGTACTTTCAGATAATGAGTATTTGGCCATTGCAATAGGCGGTAGAGAAGGTTTCTTGTAATTATTGAAGGACACAAGTTTAGTCTTGACAGCATCTTTACCCCGATTCTACTACAGATCGGAGGTCATCATCTAGTGTTTCTGCCATTTCCGTAGATATGTGTTCATTTGTTTTCCTATCGTGCCTGTTATAGAGCATGGTATCATCAGCATAGATACGCATTTAAGAGAAAATTTTGTCAGGGAATACTAGGAATAATAAAGGTCCAAGGATAGAGCCCTGAGCCACTCCCGCATTTATATTTTATTGTTTAGATGCACGACTGTCGACGACAACTTGGCGTTTTCTATTATCTAGGAAGGATTTATTCATATGTTGAGTATTCGTCCATGGATACCGTATAATCTAACGTCCCTGAGAAGACCTTCATGCCATACCCTGTCAAAAGCCTTAGATATCTCAAGAGCTACTGTTATACCCTCCCGTACTTTGTCCAGTGAATGGTATTTACGTTCAGAGATAACAGTTAGGATATCTGCTGTAGAACGAAATTGCCTAAATCCATATTGTTGGTCGATCAGAAGTTTAGCAACTGTAAGGTGATGGACTAGAGCTTGGTTAATTATGGAGTCAAATATTTTTGCGAAAAGAGGGAGGAGGCTAATGAGGCGATAATTTAATGAGTCAGCTCTTTAGCAACAATTCTTGAAAACTGTTACCACAGAAGTAGTTTTCCAGGAGTAAGGAAAGAAAGATAAATCAAGGCGTTTGTTGTAAAGTTTGGAGAAAGCTGGAGCTACTTCGGCGGAGGATTTTCTTGATAGCACAGCCGGGATGAGATCAGGTCCACATGCTTTTAAGTGTCAAGATTTTTTATGATAGCATGCACTTGAGAAGAGGTAATTTTCAGATCGTCTAGTGTGACATCTGTCCCCAAAGGAAAGTCAGGGAGGGTTGGTTAGCATGGTCCAGAGTGGAGTTGGCGGCACACTTACTGGCAATCATGTTAGCTTTCTCGGTTGTTGAGCAAATAAGCTCATGATTGTTGGATAGTGGGGGAATTGTTGATTGTTTATTATTCACTACACTGTTGTAGATTTTTCAGAAATCACGGGTTCCTAGTTTATGAGCTTCGATGTTTTTTTGGTAGTTTCAGTAACTTACCTTTTAGCTGTCGCCGTTTCTTTCGTACAGTTACTCCTAGCTTCTATATACTTCCGGCTGTTTATACTTGAGTTATGTCGATTAAATCTGTGGTACGCATGCTGCCTTTGCGCAATGGCAGCTTAACAAGTATAAGTAAACGATTAAGGAGAGTGGGGCTTGCTATAACATTTCCGCGTAGGAACATGTTCTTCAATTGCTGTTTGGATGGCGAAAAATATTCATGAACATGTCACAAGTAATTACCTACGATCTCACCAGACCTGATTCTTTGAATTATGTGTGAGGTGTCGTGTAAAAAGAAGGTTAATGAAACCTCATAACACCAAATTTTATCCGATGGAAACAACAGCCCAAGAAATTAAAATAAAAATGAGAAGCACCTGATCGTCTCTTATATGCATTCCCCTCAACAAGTCAGTGATAGAAGCCAAAGAAAGTTATATACAGAATAGAAGCCAAAGAAGGTAATATACAAAAACGTAGCTAGATTAATAATATATTTATTTGTTTGGTTACAAGTAATTGTAAACTTCCACGAATTAAAAGTTTTATTTTCTGTTTTTTTCTATAAGTGATTGAAGTGTCCTCATATAACTTACGCGCCTTATATATATATATATATATATATATATATATATATTATACATATATATATATAACATACATATATATAGACATTCAACCACACATACATACATATATTCACACATACATATACATATATATAGACACCCACCCACACATACATGAGTGCATACACACACACACACACACACACACACACATATATATATATATATATATATATATATATATATATATATATATATATATAAAGCTTAATGTCTGTGTGTGTGCCTGGTACCGAATAGGCTCCTATATGGTTGACTATTTTAAAAAACTGATTACATATAATGATAGAAAATGTATCGAGACAAAGGAATGGGTATGTTTGATCTGGCACAACGGTGGTTCATTAAAATTGTGGAGTCTGCATTCGCACCTGGTCCACAAAGTATAGAAATAAAAAAAATTAAAATAAAAATACGTTTACAAGTAATTTTTATATAGATTTACATAAGAATACTTTGATAAGTATGTTTTAACTTAAATAGGGATGATATAATAAAAGTGTGGGGGTCTGCGTTCGCGCCTGGCTTCCAAAGAATGGAAATAGGCACAAACTTTAATAAAGACTTTTCATATCTATCTGCGTAAGTATACTTTGCTAGTTATGTTTCGGTTTGAAGAAATATAGTATAATAAAATTATGGGGTGTTCGTTCAAACCTGACCTCCATAGAATGGAAATATGTCTCAAAGATTAACAAGGTTTTTTTAATATAGATCCACAGGATATTGTGATAAGTGTTTCAGTGTTAACAGGTATGGTATAATAAATTATGGGGTTTATCTATTTTATTTTTACTTTCATCATATTTTGCTTGGGTTTTGACACCCCAAATTCGAAGCTATCTCTTTACAACCCTTCCTTTTCATAACTTATCATACTTTCATAAATCAGAGTCAATTTTCTGTAAGCTGTTTTTGAACCCAGTCAACGATGGGTATTTAGCTAGTATATATATAAGTTTTATGATTAAAGTTTAATTCTGTAGATTAAAGTATATACAGATATATTTAAGTTAAAAAAAATATTGCTTGAAACTAGGAATATATGGAGAAAAATTATATCTATTTCCTTAATCAAAAGATTTTCAATAATTGCTCATGTCATCAGAGGTTATGAAATGCAATTAGCAAAATGTTCAATTCTTATAAACAAACAATTTGCTTTACACTACATATATTGAAAAAGTTATTTAAAAGTTATTCAGATGGTGATTAAGAGTCATAGATAAAGGATATCATACAACCTCATACGTTGGACTTGAAGACATCAGGGTTGTAGTCAGATGGGAAGCAGGTAGACGAAACGGAATTCCACAGGCGTGCAGTTCTTAGAAAGAAGCTTTGTTCATGGAATCTACGTTTTGATTAAAGCATAGATAAAGAGTGAGGAAAGTTTTTGACAGTGGATTCAGCTAGACGAGTGTTTTTCGTAAAAGATTGGCGAGGGGGACAGAGATTGGAGTTCAGACGAGCACCTGCCATGGAAATAACGCAAAAACAAAAATAGGCTTGCAACGTCTCTTCTGTGGGTGAGAGGTTGCAGGGAAGAGAAAAGGGCATCCCCAACTAAGCCACGAAGTCTATTTTGTACTCTTTAAAGGTAGGATAGGCTGTTTTTAGCAGCTCATGCCCAGATATGGCAGCAGTATTCCATCCTTGGACGTACTTGGCTTTTATATAGATAGAAACTTGCATCGGAAGGGAGATATCTTCTGGAGCGGTAGAAGGTCCCACTATCTTTCTAGCGATCTTGGAAACCGACTTGAAGTACGTACAAACATTGGGCTTCTCCTAGACAAGAGCCATCTATTTCAATTGATGCCAGATGGGGATCAGAGCGTTGATGATGTAAAGATAGGAGTTTGGTTTTAGATGCATTAAAGCTAACCAGCCACGTCTTCCCCACTGAACCACTCTCTCGAGATCAGAGGAAAGAGAATCAGAAAGAGCTTTGTCATTTACAACCCTTGATGTGTTGCCGTAGATGGTCGTGTCATCAGCATAGATGTCAACGAATGATTTAAGTATGTGTTTAGGGAGGTCATTGATGTAGATCAGGAAGAGAGTTAGGCCCAGGATGGACCCTTGAAGGACTCCAGCATTAATACTGCACGCCTCTGATTTTTGTCCATCAACCACTACTCTTATGAGCCTATCAGAGAGAAATGATTTAATGATAGAGAGAGCATTTCCAGTTATACCGTAGCTGGAAATCTTGTAAAGTAGGCCTTTATGCCATACCTTTGATATGTCAAGAGCAATTCTCCTAGTAAGGAAGCCTTTGTAAAGAGATTCGCTAATCCTATGAGATATAACCGTTAGCACATCTGCGGTAGATCTTGCAGAACGGAAACCATATTGCGTGTCACTAAGAAGGTTATTCCTGCTGAGGTGGTTTACTATTTCTCTATTTAATGTGAATTCCAGCAACTTACTCATGACACACAGTAACCTATTTGGTCTGTACTGAGAGGGAGATGACTTATCACCTGAGTTCTTAAATACAGGGCATACTCATGAGATTTTCCAAGGTGTTGGAAAGCACTTCTCATTAAGGCAACACTTAAACAGTTTCGTAAGTATGGGAGCAAGTTCTGATTGAAGCTTTTTTAACACTATAATTGGGATGCCGTCAGGGCCAGTTGCTTTACTGGAATCAAAGTTCTTGATTAGCTTGGCGACCTCATGCACATATATTTGTATGTTGCATAGCGTGTTGTGTGTTATAGGAGGAAATTTTACAACCTCGTTGTTTTCATTAGTCCCTACTTTTGAACACCTGTATATATATATATATATATATATATATATATATATATATATATATGTGTGTATATATATATATATATGTATATAGATGTATATATATATATATATATGTTTTTAAGTGTTCAAAAGTCGGAGCTAATGAAAACAGAATGGGTGCCCGGCGTTTTTCTGGTTTTAGAGGTGTGTGTAGAGAAAAAAACAAAATGTCTTCCTGTCTATCTGTGTGCGTGTATGTCTGTGTACATTTCCGGAGACAATATCTCTGTCAATTTTTAGTCTACAGACTCGAAATTGTATATACATATAGATTTGGGACAATATTTGTAATCCATTTTCGGCTAGAAATTTAGTTGTTAAGGGGTCAAAGTTGCCCTTTGAGAACTCTACCAAACTCCTCCGTCAATTGTGAGAAAAGTAATTGAAATTTGGAGATGGATAAAACTTAATAACTTGATTTGTGTCCAAAACAATAAATGGTAAGTGGTAATAATAGGGATCAAATTTGAAAACACTTCTAGCCGAAAAGGGATTACAAAGATTTTCCCAAATCTCAGTAACCTGTGCATCAAATGTCGAGTCTGTAGTCTGAAAATTTACAGAGTCATTGTGTAAGGAAATGTACACAGACACACTGACACAAAGACAGACGGAAAGACGCGTTCAATTTCATAGATATATAAATATCTATATATTTATATATATATATATATATATATATATATCTTTATATATATATATGCCTCTCTCACTATATATATATATCTTTATATATATAGATACATCTCTATATATAGATCTATATTTATATATATATATACATATATATATCATCTATATATATACATCTATATACATCTATATATTTATATATATTTATCTATATATATTTATATCTATATCTATATCTTTATATATATATCTTTATATATATATCTTTATATATACATATATATATATACATAAAGATATATATATATATATATATATATATATATATATATATATATATTCTAGCAATTCAGCCCGGCTTTGCCCTATGTACTGTTCATAACTTGTCCTACGTGCGAATAAACTTTGTGTAAGATTTCGATTATTTAGTCCTCAAATTGCCTGAGTAATTTCGTAGAGACCGTGGGGATAAAATTTTCATAAATTCGACGCCCATTTGGATCCGGTAACATTAATTATTTTTGTCTCAAATCAAAATAAAGATTTACCCATATCCAAGTTACCTAAGTCTTTAGACCATAAATTTGCACAGAAATTTCGCAGAATCGGTAAAGTTCAACTCTTTCAACTTTGACATTTGACAGCCAAATTTTCGCCCCGAACTGAGTAAAATGCTTGCCGCCTGCATGAATACTCATTATGTGTGAATTTTAAATGGTTAGACCCAAAATTCAGTGAGTAGCTTGTTAGACACCGCAAAGGTAAAATCTTTTTAAGTTTTTCCTCTCGGAAGCTTAAATTTTCAACCCAAACCGATTAACAAGCTTACCCTATCTCTGAATACCCTTTATGTAAAATTTTAAATGTTTAGACCAGAAATTGTCTGAGTAATTAAGTAGAAACCGCGGAGGTAAAATTTGTTCAAGTTTGCCCCCTATTATGACCCCCCGTAACATTTATTGTTTTTAGCTCAAATGAAGTTAGATCCATGTCCAAGAAACCTGCATCTAAAATTACAATTGTTTATACCCAAACTTAGCGGAGGATTTTGGTAGAGTTCTCAAAGGTCAAATCGTTGAACTTTGACCGCTTAATAGCAACATTTCTGACCGAAAACCGATCACAAAGTTTTTCACAAACTCAGTACCCTGTATATCAAATTTCGAGTTGGTAGACTGAAAACTGACAGTTATTGCGTAGGGAAATGTACACACACATACACACAGAAACACACAGACACGTTCAATTTTATTGATGCATAGGTTGAGTAAGATGATTGGTAATTTAAAATTAAAATATAAAATTGAAAATCGGTTTCATAAGGAAGAACAAAAAACTGTTTTATTTTAATTGCATTAATGAATTTATTAAACATTAATATATACTCTGCTGTTCTAATCCCCTTAGAACACACACACATATACATACATATATATATATATATTAAATATATATGCATATATATAAATTATCCAAATATTTTATGATATAATTTTTAAGAAAGAAATAAACCAAAGTATATGTCGTATATTAGGCAGTATGAACTATACTGTTCTATCATCTTCCCGCCAATGTCCCCATTAACTTACGAATTTAATTTTACATATAGTTCGTTGTTAGTTATGAAATGTTAAATGTATTGCCTAGTTTCGTCGCGTCGTCGTCGTCGTATTGCCTAGTTTTGTCGTTGATAGAGCATGAGGTAATTTTCTTTTGTAAAGGGTCCATAATAATGACAATGACAACCAAGTATTTTTCTTTTCTCAAATCACGTGGTACACGTATTGCTAGGAAATAATAATAATATATGGCCATCTTATATAGCCTGCATACTTTGCTTGTCTCCGTCATGTGTACTGTTGGTAATTCTAAAAAAATATCACTGCGTAATAAACATTTGTCAAGTCGTTTTTGCTTTAATATTTTTTAAATATATGCTAAAATCTCAATTCTACATTTTTTAGAACACGCCACATAGTTTTTATTTGTTATTTCCGAAGAACTAATGCCTTTATAAAAATAAAGAAAAACATGATTGAATGAAATGAATTTTACATAATTTTACTTTCATATTTTCTAGATCCATCCGACTTCTGTTCTCATCCTGAGTGTGATTTTAACAAAGTTTTGGTCGATCTCACTTCCGACCTTCTTCAAGTGTATCTTGCTGAACTCAGGAAGTTGGATGGAATTTCGAGCAGGTCCCTTTATTTACTTCATGGGGGGTAGTATGCTCTTTTTTCCGTCAGCCATGATTGGATAGAGGTTCTATGTAATTAGCAATCGGATTTTCGATCGCTCGCACTGATGATTGAATTTGCAACCTTCATGAGAATATAACTTTTTACAATTGATTTTTCAAGGACTCTAACCACTGCACTACAGACAATACTGGTACGAATTCTAGGGCCTTTAACCTATTTTGTTTTTATGTGTAAATATCACTATTTATTACTAATTATTAATAAATATTAATGTATATGTATCTACCTCTCCCCCCTCCTCTCTCTCCCTTTCTATATATATATATATATGTGTGTGTGTGTGTGTGTGTTTGTGATTGGCCGTGTGTGTTAATATAAATATTATTGCGTGTATACATTATCTATTGTTTCTGATCATTTGACCCAATATAATATTACATTCTATATCAGGTCTACTTACTAATTGGTTATCTCCTAGCATATGTGCAGCTTTTTTTGAGTCATGTTACTCTTCTCCATTCTTCTGTGTATGATTCTTACTCCGTCTCATAATAGTAGATGTTTTTTTTCTTTTCCTTCCAGATATGATCAGCTATACCTTCACGTACTACGGTTTTCCGATGTTTGTATAACCGCACTTTTCGTGGACAAGTCTCGTATTTGAATAGTTTTCCACTGTTACATGGGATTTTATATACACAGTCCTTAGTCATGATTCTTTCTGTAAGGGTCTTGGCGTTCACAAGCTGTTTCCGTAGAGTTACATAACTGGTAAATACTGTCTTAACGACAACAGCTTCTAGAAATAAAGACCAAATACCAAAAGACATTACCCAGAAACTCACCACAGTTTGTGTACCTCATCTGAATGGCCTGTCTGAAAAAAAAACTTCAACGAATATGTAATCTATATGACACAAATAAAATATATATATATATATATATATATATATATATATGTATATACATATATATGCTCATATACATATATATATATCTATGCATATATATTAATATACATATATATGTTCATATATATATATATATATATATATATATATATATATATATATATATATGTAATATTATATGATAATCCTGCATATTATAATTGGATTGCAGAAATTCTTCATAGGTTTGAAATAACAGATGTCAAATACAAATTTATTGTTTCTAGACTACTAAACACTATATTATGTAATTTTACAACTTCATTATAGACATATTATTGCCTTATAATAAAATCCTACAATTCATAGTATGAAAGAAATCATCATTCCGCCAATACCATTAGAGAATGTAGTTCCTATTTTTGTCTCTAATTCATAACTGCTCTCACCGCCCCCAATCTACGCCGCGTAAAATTTCGCAAAGTCGACTTTTAGTTTCCCGGCACCCTTATTAACTTAATCATAAACTTATAAGAAAGTTCACTTGCGATTCGCAGATTCACAAAATAATGATTTCTCCCCTCACTTACTCCACCATTTCTCATTGGATGCCAGCTTTATTTCTCTTATTCCACATTGCAAATGTTCCACGAAAATTAACACTCACGCATTATATACTACATGGCGTCTGCAATACAAAAGTTATGCAAAGTTGTTACACCATATTCACGCATGAAACAACACTTACGTTTAGATTGTTTACTTTTTGGATGCTCGTGAATACTTTAACATTAACTACCAACAAACAAATTTACCGAATGGTTACCAAGTACTTTGCATTTATTTTGTCATTTACACTCACTCTTTTCTCTCACACATTCTCTTTTCAAAAATCACCTAACGAATTATTCCTTTTAGGGGTATTATTTCATTAATTTCCGGTTGTTTTAAAATTAATCCAATTACAAACCGTTTTCAACGTTCATGTGTTCTTATATTAAACCATAACTTCCGTCTTTTTACTTTTAATTTCTTAAAGTTGGGTGGTTGAGTTTCGCGAGCTGGTAGTTCTTCTGTGTGTCTCTCTGTCTCACTCTCTTTCTTTTACCTGCTATTAAAAAATAAACACAAACATATTATTCTTCTCTCTCCCTCCCCCTCTATTTCTTACTCTCTCTTTCTCTCTCTCTATCTCTTCGACAAGAACACCCAGCATTAGTCAATAGGTCAATTAAATATCAGCTTTTTAAATGCATGCGAAATCACTACGGCGGAGATTTACTGTCAACAGATGGATGAAATGAATCAGAAACTTCGACAAGAACATCAACAACCCAATTTAACATCATAAAGAAAAAAGAAAACGAAAAGGGATAAAATTGTGAGTGTATGAATGGAGTATATCCTCAAATTATAAATTTTAAACGAATGAATATTTGTTATATTTCATAATATTGCGTAGTAATTTGGCTTATAAACGTAATTTATCCGTTTTTTTTAAATTAAAACAACACTTATATCACAGAAACCACAACTCTGACTTCTATATCACCCACACCAAGCGTATTCTTCTAGCATTTCAAAATAACACAGCTGACAGTCAACAAGCAGATTCGTTGCTAGCATTTTTTCTGAAATTTAACTAAATAGCGAAGTAAAAAGAACAAGAAAAGATTTATACAATTCTGAGGATTGCGTTGATCGACGAAATACGGGCATTAATTTTAAACGAATAAATATTCGTTTATTTTTATAACATTGTCTAGAAGTGTAAACCATGTTTAGTTTCAGAACAGTTCCCGATGCTTACTTGTTCTACATAAGTCCTGGGAGGTGACTTGTTTACAGTAGACAGAACAGTTCTCGAGTTGGAATCCACAAAGCAAAATATTCTTCCCATGTTGAAACGGCGAAAACATCTGCGACATTGCTACAGAAAGGTTTAATATTTATGGAGATATTCTCAATGTAAATGAATTCGATTCGCCAATTCCTAGCAGCATCGTTTATAAATAGATTATCCCGATTATGTGGGATCATATCCCATTATACTCCTAAAATATTGTAACACCCTCTATTTTTTTTATAATGGGAAGCCCCTCATGTTCATTCTGCTAAAAAATGAATACATATTTTTTTTATTCAATTATACATAACAAAATTGGACATCATTTTGTTCTTTTTAGCATGAAAAAAGACGCCATTTTTAATTGTGTTCAACTGTGAAACAGATGTATATATGTGTACAGAGAAGAGAAATAAAAGAAAAATGGAACGTATTTTTACATTAAAAGGGGATGGGTATGTGAAAAAGAAGCCATTTCTTAAATTTAATTATGCAGTTTTGTTAATGAAAACGCATACATATATACATATAAGTAAATATACATGCATAAACATACATGCAGTATCTACCCGTTCAAAATGAGTTGCCATAAGTGCGTACATCCAGAGGCTTTTGGGGAGTTTGGATTCAATGAGTAGACATTTCCAAATGTGTCCGTCAGGCTCTTTCCGCAGTCCCGTTTTGGTGTGGCGATCTAGAAGCCGACTTTTCATGCTTGATACGATGGTTAATTATTAAAATTTCAATGTCTGTATTAGTGAATTCCGTACCGTTCTCAGACCGAATACACTTGACTTCACCGTAGAGAGTTATGTCGGCTAAATATTTTTTAGTTGCTATCAGGGTATCAGATTTATTTTTTAAAAAGTAAACCATTATTAAACCAGAATGGTCATCTACGAAATTCAACACATATCTAAATGTTCTCTGGCCATCGATTTCACGGGGCCGTTCAAGTAACATGCACCAGTGATAGGATTTTCTTGGCCTTTTTGTCTGGTATGTTGTTTTGATAGTTTGTCATTTTTCCCTGCGTACAAACGTCGCAGTTACATTTTTTGATGTTTTTATTTTTATTCCATCAACTACAGTCGGCAACTTCTTGATATCAGGAATGTTGCAGTATCCAAGAATTTTATGCCATGTCTGTAGATCATAGCAGACGGTTTTTGATGGGAATACGCTATTTAAATAATATCGTCTTCCATTTTCGTTAATGCGAACACAGTTCCATTCGGGTACACTAGTTTTGATTTATTGTGGCTAAAGTTTATATTTGCACCTTGTTTAATGACAGCTTGTACAGAAAATATATTTTGTTTAAATTTCAGGATTAGAAGAGCGTTTTCTAGAATACAGAAACAAAATTCACCTTTATTGTTCCTTAGCGAGATTTTAGCATCGCCTCTTTTCAAAACGATATCATTTCCTCGGCTGCCGCCAGCTAGTTCTACAAAATGATTTTGTGGCTTAAAGTTGGGATCAAAATTGATAAAATCAGATTCCTTTGTAATCACATGTGCCGTGGCCCCACAATCGACAAGAAGATTATTATTGTTTGTTGAAGCGTTAATGTACATTAAAATAAGAATATATGTTCGTTAACGGAGCTATTCCCATTTTTAATGTGTCATACTTTAGACTCCTGTATCAACATTGGAGACTCGGGTGATTAGGTCGTCGACAAGTATAGCAAATAAGTTTTGTACCTTCCTTAGGAGAAAAATTGTTTTTGGCAAAGTTGCGGTTTTTATTCCTGGCATCGGTATAATTAAATTTTGGTTTTTTATGTGTGCATTTTTAAATTTCATAACATTTGTAGATTAGTTTTTATTTCTGCATCATTTTTTCAGTTTCCTCCTAAATTATACCTTGAACAGGCTAAAAGTCGTGCGTTTTTCTTTCTGGGTTATCACGGTGGTAAATAGCTTGAAATCACTTGGTAATTCCTTAAGGACCATCGACTTTACCAGACTGTCGCTTCACAAGACATTTTTAAAGAATTTGAAGTCGTTTCAGCTCTCATAATATAATGGTGTCGGCTTCCATCTGTTTTAGAGAGGTCATTTCAGTATATAAAGAAATAATTTTGGGTTCTTCTTTCGATAAATAATGCGCTTTCAATATATTCAATGCTTTTCAGCCATCGTCCAAGGCTTCTCTTATTACCAGTAATAGACTTCGATCATATAAGCACTGTATTAATTCCGCAAAGACAGTTTCGTTCTTTTCAATGAACTCGGGGTCGTTTCTGTTTTCAGGTTGTGTTTGAAATATTTTGTGTAGCTTTTGAATTCGTCGATATCCTAGAAATTTTGTTTTCCACAATTCGAATTTTGATTCGGATACATGGAAATAACGACGCACCCTGGGTCCTTAACCTCTAGAAGTGACAGCCATGTTTCCGATGCTTACTTGTTCTACTCAAGTCCTGGGAGGTGACTGTTTTGCAGAAGACAGAACAGTTTTCCAGTTGAAATCCACAGAGCAAAAGATTCTACCCGTGTTTAGACGGAGAAAACATATGCGAAATTGCTAAAGAAAGGTTTAATATTTATGGAGCAATTCTGATTTCTGATTGGTTGGTAGCAGAATGTGAATTAATTCCTAGCGGCTCCGTTTCTAAACAGAATCTCCCGACGATGCGGAATCATACCCCATTATACTCTGTGTTACGGGATTTAACCTGGTCGTCGCTGAACCTGCTTAAGGCCATCAGAACCAAATATTACAACCAAAGGACATGGTTCCAGTAATCTATGGGCTTTTTTTTACATGTTTTCAGCAAACAGTTTGCTGGCTTTCTTGTGTATTGCCTTCAGAAGAGGCTTCCCATTAGGGTGACAACCATGCACACGAATTTGAGGAGTATAAATATAAGTGTGCCATGCCTACAGCCATGCATGGTAGTTAGAATTTTATGGTTTGTGGCTGCATGGGTTCTGCAGGTATGGGAGAGTTACATTTCATTGAGGGATACATAAACTCTAACATATACTGTCAAATACTGCGGCAGGGCATGATCCACATCTCTCCAGAAACTGGGTCGCAGTGCAGTGTCTCGGCATGACAATAACCCAAAACACATATGCAAGACAACCACTGCTTTACTGAAGACGCTGAGGGCAAAGGTAATGGATTGGCAAAGCATGTCTCCATACTTTAACCAAATAGAACATCTTTGGGACAGCGTCAAGCAGAGGATGGAGGTGCGAAAAGTTTCAAATATTCGCCAGCTCCGCGCCGTCGTAATTTAAGAGTGGAAGAGCATTCCAGTGGCTACATGTGAAGTCTGGTAAACTTCATGCCCAAAAGAGTAAAGTCAGTTTTAGATAATGATGGGTGCCACACAAAATATTGAGAGTTTACATATTGTATGTTTTATTGACAACTTTTCGTAAGGGGTGGACTCACTTTTGTTACTAGGGATTTAGATTTTAATGGCTATATTTTTTGTTCTTTGGAGGGGAAAATAAATAAACTCTGTTATATATACTGTACACAGACTAATTTGCATTGTCTTAAAATAATTTTTTCAGTGTTGTCCCATGAAGAGATATACCTAAATATTTGAGGAAATGTGAGTGACTCACTTTTAGATACACTGTATATATATATCAGTGACTATCAAAAAGCAGATGCAGAACAAAGAACCATAAAGAGGAGTAAAAACCCATAGAGACGTAAATTAAACAACTTTCTGCGTGGAAACAAATAAATAAGAAAATGATCCCCCATGAGTGTTTTACACTGCTCATTTTGTAGCCGTAAACACAGAATATAATACGCGTACATGCGTTTGTTTCTATCGATTTCTCGGGTCATTTTGATTTGGCTTTCCATCCTTTTTGTTTCAAAACCAGATTACAATATTCAATCCACTCCAAACAAAGACTTGAAAAGCTTATCCCTCCTATATTACCGAACTCATTTTCTCGCATCCCTGTATATTCTACCAGAGAAAATGTAGGAGTGAAATAGTGAAGCGTCACTAAAACCTAGTACAGACAGATACATATGTTTAAGTGCTACAGCTTATATCTTTCTCTTTCTATTTCTCTCTTTCTCTCCTTTTC
Organism: Euprymna scolopes; assembly: GCF_053919585.1. Taxonomy (NCBI): domain Eukaryota; kingdom Metazoa; phylum Mollusca; class Cephalopoda; order Sepiida; family Sepiolidae; genus Euprymna; species Euprymna scolopes. The sequence continues at coordinate 155,215,976 of NC_136490.1, forward strand.
TTTCTATATATAAATATGCATCCCCATATATATATATATATATATATATATATATATATATATATATATATATATATATATATATAGTACTAACGATTACTACGATACTATCTCATTGATTACTGTACACACAATAACCCTTATCCTCGAGTGGTTTCCGGGCCTTGATAAGGTGTGACCGCCATGTTATATACACCTAAGTCGCGCAATCTGGGTAATTAATATCGACTGATACTATTAAAGCGTAATGGAAATCTCTTTGTAAATAAATAAGTGTAACAATGTGAAAGTGGCGGTCAAGCCAACGACGTCTATGAAAGTGACTTTATGGATAAAGCTACTGCCAATCACCTGATGGTTGTTGGTTTAATACCGAGTTCGGGATGGATACTGGTCTCGCCACACAGATATCTCTGATACAGCGTAACGATCGGTCTGTAGGTCTCTTTGTCTGTCTCGATTTTTCTCTCTGTCTCTCGCTCCCTCTCTTTATATATATATATATATATATATATATATATATATATATATATATATATATATATATAATAAAATATAAAGCTGAATGCCTGTGTGTGTGCCTGGTACCGAATAGGCTCCTATATGGTTGACTATTTTAAAAAACTGATTATATATAATGATAGAAAATGTATCGAGACAAAGGAATGGGTATGTTTGATCTGGCACAACGGTGGTTCATTAAAATTGTGGAGTCTACGTTCGCACCTGGTCCACAAAGTATAGAAATAAAAAAAAAAAAATTAAAAAAAAAAAACGTTTACAAGTATTTTTGATATAGATTTACATAAGAATACTTTGATAAGTATGTTTTAACTTAAATAGGGATAATATAATAAAAGTGTGGGGGTCTGCGTTCGCGCCTGGCTTCCAAAGAATGGAAATAGGCACACACTTTAATAAAGACTTTTCATATCTATCTGCGTAAGTATACTTTGCTAGTTATGTTTCAGTTTGAAGAAATATAGTATAATAAAATTATGGGGTGTTCGTTCGAACCTGACCTCCATAGAATGGAAATATGTCTCAAAGATTAACAAGGTTTTTTTAATATAGATCCACAGAATATTGTGATAAGTGTTTCAGTGTGAACAGGTATGGTATAATAAATTATGGGGTTTATCTATTTTATTTTAACTTTCATCATATTTTGCTTTGGTTTTGATACCCCCCAAATTCAACCCAAATTACAACCCTTGCTTTTTGTAAGCTATTATACTTTCATAAATCAGAGTCCATTTTCTGTAGGCTGTTTTTAAACCCAGTCAACGACGGGTAATTATGCTCGTATATATATATATATATATATGTATATATATATATATATATATATATATATATATATATATATATATATATTATACAGGAAAGCCGGAGGCGTACAAAATGATTGATAAAAACTGTTTAAAACAAAAATAGAAAACGTTCAATGATTTCAGAAATGTATTCCCTCATCCAATAATCAAATAACTCGAAAGATTATATATAAATCAATAGTGCAGTGAAAACCATAAAAAGTGAGAAATCAGTGTAAACGTGAGTCAAACAACAACAAATACATTCATATATATATACAACTAGCGAAAAGCGCCGCCCCATTTTTCCCGGTCGTAAAGTAAGCCTAAATATAATATTTTAATTTGTCCAGATTTCGTATATATTACTATGGATTTGTTATTTCAAAAGTAAAAAAAATATATTAATTTTATTTATTGTGGCCTAACATCCTCATCTTTTCTTAGTTATTTCACGATGTTTCGGTAAACTATTCCTCTGGCCTTCTTCAGGTGGCAACCGCGACGGATATGAACTCTGAATCTCCTGACTGCATTCACTGCAATTACTGCCTTCCATAGTTGTTGTCGTCTTACTAGTTTTCCTTACCTCTTTCTTTCTCTACGCGATTTCTAATGCCAAACAGTATTTTATCGGTTTTAACACAATGTGTTCCTTTTCGACGCAGTTTTTTTAAAGACTTAAATAATGATTTCTATTCTTTCAGCTCACAGTGAAAAAAAATGACCCTGTACAATTTTACAAGAGGCTCTCAAATCAACATTCCCCTTTTTTCTCTTCCTTTTTTTCAAAAAGCCAAGAACCGGGCCAACTGGTACTCCACCAGTGTTCGCATAGCCTCAATACTCGTCGTTGAACAGACTTTCTTCAGCATCAGAGCTCATCTCGTCCAGAGGAAATTTGGTTCGAACGCTCTATAGCAAGCATCATTTAGTTGCATGGGCTCATCCAATGGGATTTTCACCGGTAAAATGGTCAGTGTGGGTGTAAACTTTCATTCGCCCCCCCTCGGTCCCCAGTTTAAATGCACATAGGTCATCCCCTCAAGCTGTAGGTCACTATTATCTGCCTGGGCCAACTCCACGTCTGCAGGCTTCAAGACTTCCTTATCCTCCCTTCGACCGTACACATTTGCACTTAATAAGACACAGACGCCCCCGTGGCTATCAGGGCTGTTTGCTCCGCACCCCCACCTTTACGGGGCAGGATAAGCCTCCTGACTCTTTCAGAACTTGTCGTACTCTGAGCGGCTCGTTCCTCAATGAACAGCCCTGGGCAGGTTCCGATAAAAAATATCCTCGCCCGGCGACTGCCAGGCCGTCTGGGAATTAATCAATTCCCTTGGAGGGTATCTCTCCCCTTTTCCTGGGAACCTCCTTCCTTTCTGAGGACATTCTCTCCGTCTTTGGTTGACCTCCCCACAGTACCAATAGCGTGTTTGCGGACATGTTCTGGCTATATGGATAGTTTGCCTGCACGTCCAACCACACAAGGGCTTTTTAATTTCACGGATCGCCGGCCCCTTTATATTCTGAGCGACCCTTCGGCGTTTCCCAAAGCCTGTTTAAAGGTCAGTTGTACTCGGGAGATCCGTCCACCCATCCTCTAGGTCGAGGCCTCCTTCCCATTCTCCCTAGATTTATCCTTGGGTGAAGGTCGTTGCAGTGGTCGAGCATATCGGCCACGGCTACGGTCACCAGCATCTGTACACCATTTAGATTTCTGCCCGTGCCGATAACACAAACCTCCCCATCTGGTCCGGTATTCTGCCACTCGGTGACCCTTGTAATCGCACATAAACCCCACGAACCTCATTCTTCCAGGAACGGGCTTATAGTGTCCATAGCGGATAACCCACTCCTACTGATTTGGAACAACTTCTTTCTCCCAATCTTCTTCCTCCAGCCCTCGGGTGGTTTAGCTTCAGCGACCGGTCTTGATTTAGTCTTCCTCATCCCACAGTCTCGAACTTCGAATTCTCCCCCACTCTCGATCACTAGTCTTAGCGAGGTTTACCGCCTCGTTCAGCTTAACAGGGTTGCCCTTTAACACATTCGCCCTTATATCCCGGTCAAGGAGAGCTTCACTCAGCACATCAGACAACCGTGTTTTATCGGGCAGTCCTCTCGAACCGACTGATCCGGAAAAGCTCTTATCGCCAGCCCGGATAATCGCTCAGCTTACCCACTATTCTCCTCTCTGGGACGCTGCGGAGCCTTCACAACTCCCTGACTGCGTTGATGGCCGTTCACTCACTAATAAACTCTTTAATCAAGGCTGACCTTAACTGACGCCAGGTTCTGGGGATTCTCCTGAAATTGTCGACCTATGAATCTGAAAACTGTCCCGGTAGCTGCTTAATAGGCAATCAATATCATCTCCGCATCCTGTAAACCGAAAACTATTTGCTTTTTAGCCACTACTTCTAACGAATCGTCTAATTCGTTTGCTTCCCCCTCGGAAACTCGGACTTCTTAGACGCCCTAATAAGACTCGAAAAGCCTCTGTGACCTTAGCTGAGCCCAAGTTCTGCTCCAACCTATCTTCAAGCTCCCCATGGATCTGATCGATCCAACGCCTTGGGCTATCCGCGTCCGCGTCCATTCCACCCCAGTTCGTCTGTCACCACCCTCTTCTCCATCACGCCTTTAACGTTAGCAGTTGCCATAGTCGTAATTACTTATTTATTTTCTTATTACTTGGTTATCTACCTTACAACCTACAACAACCAAAAGTCAACTATAATACAATAAAATCGATCCAAAAAGAAGGAAAACTTTTTTTTTTACAAGGTGGTCACCACTTATCCAGGCGCGGAAGTCACTGGGGGATAAGATTATTGCGTGTACAGTACGTTAGTATTGGAGATTTGATCAAGTGTCTTACTTAAGGAGGCAGTTCATCAGGAATTTGTTTATGTTGGACTTGAATACATCGAGGTTGTAGTCAGGTGGGAAATAGGCAAACGGAACAGGCGTGCACTTCTAAGAAAGAATCTTTGTTCAAAGAATCTACGTATTGGTTTTCGCACAGATAATGAGTGAAGGAAATTTTTGGCAGTGGTTTTTCGTCAAAGATTGGGGAGGGGGGGTAGGAATTGGAGCTCATACGACCACTTGCCATGGAGTTAACGATAAAACAAAGACAGGCTCGCAACGTCTCTTCTGTTGAAACGAGGTTGCAAGGAAGCGAAAAGGGCATCCCCCACTAAACCACGAAGCATATTTTGTACTCTGTCAAGGCAGGATAGGCTGTTTTTAGCAGCTCCTGCCCAGATGTGGCAGCAGTACTCCATCCTTGGACGTACTTGTCTTTCATATAGGTAGAGAATTGCATCAGCAGTGAGATATATTCTGGAGCGGTAGAGGGATCCTCCTATTTTTCCAGTGACCTTGGCAACTGACTTGATGTACATGTTCCATTTCAGGTCAGGAGTAAAGGTCAAACCCAGAAGCCTATCAAAACAGTGAGCCTCCCCTAGACGAGAGCCATCCGTTTCAAATGATGTCAGATCGGGATCAGAGCGTTGATGATGTAAAGATAGTAGCTTAGTTTTATATGCATTTAAAGTAACTAGCCACCTCTTCCCCCACTGCACATATATCTTCTTAAAATCTACCTTTTTCTCACACTTCACCCTCTCTCTCTCTCTTTCCCTCTTTCTTTATTCTTTTTTTTTTCAATGTAAGCCAACGCGCCAGTTAGTAATTCAATTCCGTGTACACGCTACACGTCTCTGTCTGTCTGTCTGTCTGTCTGTCTGTCTCTCTCTCTCTCTTATTAATACGTCAACTACTATTTCATCAACAGACACAAATAGTCTCGATTTTAAAAATGCACCCTCTTCTCCGTCTCTCCCTCTATCTCCCTCCCTCTCTCTCTCTCTCTCTTTCTCTCTCCCTCTCTGGTTATCGCCGAGAGGCCATTCTGATCATAGCAATAGAAATTAAAAAAAAACAACAAAATTTTTCTTGTATAATTCTGCCCTTTCGGTTTTCTTTGTTATCCTCTTTCTTTTTCTTTACACTCTCTATTTCATCGTTTTCATTTCTTTTTTATTGTCAGTAATCAGTTCACATTATTTGTGTCTTTCTTTTATCTGTTTTTTTTTTATGGGGGCTAGTCTCTCTCTCTCTCTCTCTCTCTGTATATATATATATATATATATATATATTATATATTTTTCTCTTTTTTTTTGTCGTTGCCCGTAGTATATTTTCTCGAGTTTTTCTTTTCCTCCAATCTTTTTCTCAGGGTCTATTATTTTTTATCAAAAACGGCCCCGCTTTAAGACGTTACCTCGGATGATCGTTCAGTGATTAGACCCGATGTCGTGTTTACAAGTCTTACAGGGTCTTTTATTCTGGATACACGGATGCAGGTCAGCAGATGTGGCCTCTGACCTTGTCGAAACTGCAATGGCCGTTTCGCAAGTTTCGTTGTCGGTTCCCAGCGTCGGTGTTCGCTGAAATTCAATTAGCTTCTCATGCAGATCAAAAAATCCCCCCCCCCCCAAAAAAAAACTCAGAGTGTTCAAGTTTACAAAAAGTTAATTCACGAAAATTGCAGATGTTTTAAATATGTACACTTGTTCAGTTCGATTACACCAGAACACAGTCCAAAATCTTACTCTTCGTTCTCCACGATGGCGAACGTAATGGAGAAAGGCGGATGGGTGTCGTTTTACTTTGATGCGTGTGTTTCTCTCGAGAGTCGGCTTCGATCTTAAAATTTTAGCTCGGGCATTCGTTTATATTCCCAAGGAAAAGGATGGTTGGGGTAATCTGCTAGACCAATAAGGATTTAGCACGTCAATCTGGGAATTCCTGATAAAAACGTAAAAATTATAAATAAACTAAGATGAATATACAAAATATATAACAATTTTTTTTTAATTTGGGGCCATTGTTGACTCACCTAAAACTATTAAAAACTATTTTTACCGGCTAAAGTCTTATAAATGTACGGCTCATAAAAAAGATCCAATCGTTTGAGGACTTTTGCGCTGCTCTGCTCCTTTTAGTTTCGGAGAGATAGAGTCTTAAAATATGGAGACAGCAAAACATACATATAACCTTTGATATATTAGACTAAGGGGGGATTGCCCGGCTTTACCCAATTTAATTTGTCCAGATTTCGTATATTATATTATATTATATTATAGAGTTGTTATTTCAAAAGTAAAAAAAAAGTTGGGTGCCATAAATAGAAGCGAAAGAAAAACTGTCGCGTTAAAACTGGTGACGTTACCACTTTACGAACGTTACATGAACTGATTAAAAATTAACTAAGATGAATGTACAAAATGCATAGGGATTTTTTCAATTTAAACGCCTTTTTTACACTTTTAAAACTATTTTTACTGACTTAAAATCCATAAAAGAACGATCTATAAAAATCAATTCGTTTAAGGTCTCCAGTAGACAGAGTTCCGTAGGTTAAACTTAACACTGTATCTCAGAAGTTTACCATTTCTCCATATATTTTTAAGTTCGAGTTGAACTTATGATAATTTGAAAATGTGTCACCTAAAAAGTAGCAAGTGTTTTATCGACTGAAACGTGATTTCTAAGGCATGTCCCAATAATTCGAAATATTATTAGTTTAGCTTTAATAAAATCACACCATTAAAATTGGTAAAAGCTACTTATTAGTAAAATCGGGTTGGAAATATAAGAATAACGTTGCAATATAAATTGTATCAGACATACAATCTCTTAAGAAACAATTTCAAAAACAGAATTCAGAATCTTAATATTGCCCATATTTGCCGTCCAACACTCAATGGTGAGGTTAGTAAAAATGTGTTTATATGTAGTACATATTGCTTGCTAAATGGGAGACTTTGGAATTGGAAGGAATTAACATTAATTTAGTAAGCATTGCTCTTTAGCTCTCTTAAGAAATAAACCGATGAATGCAGTATGAGATAACATACTTTGCTTCCTATCAAACGCCAATTTTTATTGCATATATATTATAATCCGGGCCATGTTATATTTGTAAAGAAAAATATTTACATTTACCGTTTTTTTAGAATTAAGTCTTACTGAATCCCAAATACATAGATCTATGATATACACATAATTGATACATTCCTTCTTGGGTAGCATTGAACATGAAATTCTCAATGTTTCAGATGTTGACATATCTAAGTTATATCATGATAATAGATGGCACCAAAAAATTGCCAGAATTTAGCGTGGTTGAAATGTACTTCAGTTCCCGGTGTTCGTCAAATTTGTCGACAGAGTTTCCAGGTATTATTTTTGATTCTGTGGCAATCTGATTTTCTTCTCGCCTAGCTACAAATGTAAACACTATATGAAAAGTAATCCATTAAAAAAGGTATTGCTAAATGTTTTAGTCTTTAATTGCTATTCTCAAGTTACATGTAAGCTTCCTATAAGAGTGTAAACAAGAAACAGTACATTCAAGAAAACTGAGATTCAATACAATCATTTTTTTTTTCTGATAAAGAGAAATTAATTCAATTTTCTGTTCATGTATCACTTATTCTACTCCGACTTCAAATGAAAATTTCCTTTAATTAATGTAAGTTTATTTAAATATAATTAATAATATAACCATAATTTTTACACCACGTCTTCAATATTGGTACACGAATACATCCTTATAAGATATACATGACGAATTATGCATAACACGTTGTTTACGATCTGTTAAGCACCAATGAATTACAATTTTTCCATCGTGTTCCAAATCATTTTAATGGATTAAAACTTACTTCACGATGAGTAAAATCTAAGTTACATTTTTTTTATCCGTTCCACTGTAAATGTTGCATTAACTATTTTTCTGGTGGTTGACATGTGACTTTAATGGCAGTGAAATATATGGTTATTGCTTGATTGAAACTCCTACTGAAACAAACGTTCGAGGTGCGTTTAACATGGACTCAGAAGATTTTTTTCATAGAAAATTGAAAGTTGAATTATCATGATGACTGAACTTATGCATTCGTGACCATGGGCATTTCGTATCTTTGCCGCAGATATCGATGGTGTGAGAATCTAAGAAAGCAAACCTTATCTTAGACATGTGTCAGAAGCAGAGATGCTTCCTTGAATTACTCCATGTTGAAAAAATAGAATCGATCAACATTTACCGGCGCCTGATGAACATTTGCGAATATGATACAGTTGATCTCAGCAGACTTAAGAGATGGCCTCGTCGATTTCAGTATGGCGGCAGAAATGTGAGTGACAAAGCGCACTTCAGACGTCCCTGCACAGCTACTAACACATCTCCAGTAAAAGTGCATCGTAGATGATAATACCTATGTTGATATATAAATGCAGGTATCCGGAAAACCGTTCGTTTCTAGCTATTAAAGCTGTTTATTTTTTAGTTTAAAAAATTTAACGCATTACTTTTGCAACGACGCTTGTTATTACGTCAAGAAAACCTCATAATATTCACATGAAAAATACAACACGTGTAATCAGTTTTGTATTTTTGTTTAGTTTATAAATAGACAGAATGGAATGATTCAACAGAATAAAAAGGAAAACCTCTTCAAGAGTACAATTCACGCATCAGTAAAGATAACAAAATAAAGATTATTGTTTCATTTAATATGATGGCCTTTATTGCAAGACATTAGAAGGAATTCGTCTTTCCATGCGATACGAAATGAAAACACTTGCAATTAGCGGAAATCAGGCGAATCTAATGCTGCTTATTGCAGTGGAAATAATCACATCGTTGAAAACGAGTTGCGGTTTAATGAGAAGGAAAACCTCAAGCATGACTTGTAAGAACGATTCGAATGAATTAGAAACGTCTATAATTTTATTCTTCGTGGTCGTTTCTTTAATTTCCTTTCTCTATTCAAGCAAATTCTTTCGCTTTTTGTGCCAAAGTATACCTCATTTCATTACTACTTTATGCGCTTTTCGTAAAAGTGAAATGCATTATAATCTTATTTTCTACCGGTCATTGAATTTCATAAAAAATACCCGGTTCTTTATTAGTAATGTATACGCTTACATAATATGCAATAAGATGTGTGCAGTTCGTATTATTTTGAACGTTGTTAATATTATCACTTGTAGAAAATATGTAAACCTCGGCCTGGTCGGAAAAAAACAAAAAAAATGAAAATATAACAATATTTTTATAATAATATTACTCACATATCTTACTGATTTGCATCTCTAGAAAGTCACCATTCGTCCATGCACAGAGAATTTTTGTCACATGTGTATTGTTGTTTCTACAACCAGGTTCTTCATCTCGAATGTGGCGTCTAAAAGATCTCTTATCTGATAGGTTCTGAATTATTAATTAATTACGATTTCTTCTTTTATGGCTGTAATATAATCCAGTTGATTAGTGGTGGTATACGTCGCGTTAGGAATTCGACTATGCTTATTGTAATACTTTCAAGACTATAACTAAAATTTAAATATAAAATGGGGTTGTTCGTGTTTTTAAGTAAAACGATCAGAGAAATTTCTTAATAAGTGTTTCATAGTCATTAATAACGATAGAATAAGTAAAACGAAGAGAACTACAGTTGAAGACGGTATTTATCATCAGTGTTTGTTATATAGTCATAGACTTACACTTGATTCAGATATCTCAGAATCGGGTTTCTTAAGAATGTAGCTATTATCACTACTATCATTATTATAAACATTAATATCTATCTGCTGTTCTGCTTGTTCCTTCATAGTTAGTACGTTATGCTTTGAAAAAGACCAAATGCAAATTTTGAAGACCAAACTGCTTCAAACAGATTAAATTTTCTAAATTTAAGATTATCAATCTGGAATCCCTGGACAATTTTTTTAATATCATTTGAATACAACATGATCATTGTTGTAAGGTGTGAAAATGAAACTAGTAAGGATTTTATCAAAGCAAAAAGGCAATGAGACATTACGTAAAAAGGTAACACTTGAAAGAAACAGTGTAAAAAAGAACATTGTTTAGCGAGATTGACTAGACTGAATAAGTAAATTGACGACTATGGCTTCAAATGGGATTTTATTATTTGTATTTAATAATGTCGCAAAATAATATGTTCTGAGTATGTATTAGTACTAAATAATTTATATCAGTTAGATGACTTTTATATTAAAAAATGCTACTATTTTCATAGGAATGTTAATAAACTTGCGTTACAAAACATAATTTCATGCGCTATATATAAAAATCATCAGTTTATTAAAACATATTTGTCAATTAAATATATTTCTCACTTGGTGCAATTTAGGTTCTTGTTCTTCTTTTTCTTCTTATTGTTGTTTTATTATAATTGTTATTGTTATTATTATTATTGGTGTTATTGTTATTATTATTATTATTGTTATTGTTATTATTATTATTATTATTATTATTATTATTGGCGTTGTTATTATAATTATTGTTATTGTTATTATTATTATTATTGGTGGTGTTATTATTATTGTTGTTGTTATTATTATTATTGTTGTTATTATGATTATTGTTATTGTTATTATTATTATTATTATTATTATTGGTGTTGTTATTATAATTATTGTTATTGTTATTGTTATTATTATTATTGGTGGTGTTATTATAATTATTCTTATGTTTATTAGTATTGTTGGTGTTATTATAATTATTGTTATGTTTATTAGTATTGTTGTTCTTATTTTAATTATTGTTATTGTTATTATTATTGGCGTTGTTATAATTATTTTATTGTTATTATTATTATTGGTGTAATTATAATTATTTTATTGTTATTATTATTATTGGTGTTATTATAATTATTGTTATTGTTAATATTATTGTTGTTGTTATTATAATTATTATTATTATTATTATTATTATTGGTGTTGTTATTATAATTATTGTTATTGTTATTGTTATTATTATTATTGGTGTTGTTATTCTAATTATTGTTATCGTTAGTATTATTATTGGTGTTGTTATATTAATTATTGTTATTGTTATTATTATTATTGGTGTTGTTATTATAATTATTGTTATTGTTATTATTATTATCGGTGTTGTTATTATAATTATTGTTATTGTTATTATTATTATTGGTGTTGTTATTATAATTATTGTTAATGTTATTATTATTGGCGTTGTTATTATAATTATTTTATTGTTATTATTATTATTGGTGTTATTATAATTATTGTTATTGTTAATATTATTGTTGTTGTTATTATAATTATTGCTATTATTATTATTGGTGTTGTTATAATTATTGTTATCGTTATTATAAGCATTGGTGTTGTTATAATAATTATTGTTATTGTTATTATTATTATTGTTGTTATTATAATTATTATTGTTATTATTATTGGTATTATTATAATTATTGTTATTGCTATTATTATTATTGGTGTTTTTATAATTATTGTTATCTATATATTAATACGCTTGTAACTATCTATCTTTCTATGTGTGTCAAACTTCCGGCAAATTTGATTGGTTGAGAAGATTTTATTCTGGAATAGCGGATTACACATTAAACGAACGCTCAAGGCAGAGATCAGGGTTGCCAGGTTGGCTTCATTTTAAAAGTAGTTTGGCCATCAGAATTTCTGTTTGGCTTTTTTTCCCCAAATTTGTCCCTTTTCTGAACGAACGCTCAAGGCAGAGAGAGAGCGAGAGATAGATAGATAGATAGATAGAGAGAGAGAGAAAGAGAGAGAAAGAGAGAGTCTTCGTTAATGAAAAATATTTTAAAATCTGTTTCCACAGTTATTTACTAAATGTTTATAGATCGATAGATAGATAGACACACAGAGTGTGAGAGAGAGAGGGAGAGAGAGAGAAACGCAGTTTTCGTTAATTAAAAATATTTTCGCAACTACGACTGATTGCTGTTAGATATAAACAAAGCCAAGGGGGATAGAGAGGGGGAGAGAGGGGGGAGATAGAGGAGTGAGAGAGGGGGAGAGGGGGGAGATAGATGGGGGGAGAAAAAGTAGTTTGGCCATCAGATTTTCTGTTTGGCTTTTTTTTTTCAAGTTCGGCCCTTTTCTGTACGCACGCTCAAGGCAGAGAGAGATAAAGATAGATAGATAAATAGATCGATCGATAGATAGATAGATAGATAGATATAGAGAGAGAAACGCAATTAGCCTTCATTTGATGTGTATTCCGCTAATCCAGGAACGAAACATGAAATATTTTTCTAAAAATATATGTTTACTCCTACAACATTAAATTTCATGAAAAAAAAACCTCCCATGTATTAATATATATTCATATAATAATATTTTTACTCCTACTACATTTAACGTTTTTCTTTTTTCTCTCTCTCTCTCCCTTGAGCGTTCTCTTTATCTATCTATCTATCTATCTATCTATCTATCTATCGCTCCCTCTCTCTCTCTCTCTCTCTCTCTCTCAAACAAATGTAAAGAAAAATAAACAATGAAAAAAAAAAAAAACAAATACATGTTCAATTTTTGTCCCCCGGCGCCGTGGAAAGTATTGTTATGGTTGTTTCCTTAAAGAATACCTAAAAATCAATTATTTCATAACATATTTTGAACGGTCACCCGTAAATTTCTAGAAGTAAAAAGACATATAGCGGTGAGAACATATATATACATAAAGAGAGAGAGAGAGAGAGAGAGAGAGAGAGAGAGAGAGAAATATAATGAGAGAGAGACAGCAGACAGAGAGAGAGGGGGAGAAAGAGAGACAGCCGTATGCTTTTACTAAATTTTCATTTGTGTATGTACTTATACATTTGTTTAATGATATAGAGGGAGACAGAAACAGAGAGAAAGAGAGAGCGAATGATGGTTTCGCAGTATAGTTTTACTCCTACTACATTAAACGTTTGCTTTTCTTTTTTGTTCTCTCTCTCTCTCTCCCTTGAGCGTTCTCTTTGTTCTCTCTCTGCCTGGGTTGGCAGACGATAATAATTATTTAAAGCCAAATTTTTCAGAAAAAAAAGCCAAAAAGGCAAAATCCAAAAGCGCAGGCACATTTTATAAGTAAAAAAGGCCAACAAAAAGCCAAATTGAAAAATAAAGAAAAATTGATCATATTGAAGTTGTTGACTTTCAAAGATAAACATTTAGTAAGTAACTGTGTAAACAGATTTTAAAATATTTTTGATTAACGAAGACTGCGTTTCTCTCTATCTATCTTTCTATCTATCTATCTATCGATCTATCTATCTATCTATCTATCTATCTCTGCCTTGAGTGTGCGTACAGAGAGTTTTCAAGATGGCTTCTGCAAATGGGCAATGGATCACTCATGTGTTCTCTTGATGAAGTGGCTCCAGATGTAATTGATATTCCTGAAATGTGCACATGTAATGGCTCTTTGATATCGGAGGTGTTTGACAACTGTACGACTGAAGAGATGAAAGCAAGAGTAATCCTATCTCCAAAGAATTCTGAATGTTTAGCGGTCAATGAGGAAATTTTGAGAATGTTGCCAACAGAAAATAAAACGTACCTCAGCACTGATTCTGTAAGTTGCGATAATGACGAGGAAGCACAAAATTATCCAATGGAATTCATTAATTCTCTCACTCCATCTGGCATGCCTCCTCATAGGTTGAATTTGAAAATTGGAGCAATAATTATGCTACTGAGAAATCTCTCCATAACTCAGGGACTGTGTAACGGCACTCGACTAGAGGTCATTCAGCTTCACGAGCACAGCATGAAGCCATCAATAATCAGCGGTTCTCACGCTCATAAGAGAGTACTTATCCCAAGGATAAAACTGAAACCTAGCGATGCCAATATTCCTTTTGTTCTTCATCGCATTCAGTTCCCAGTTCGCCTCTCATACTCAATGACAATAAATAAAGCTCAAGGTCAGACTTTTGATAGAGTTGGCAGATATTTACCAAAGTCATGCTTTACTCATGGCGAGCTTTATGTAGCGTTTTCAAGAGCAAGAGCAATGAAGACTGTGAGAGTTAAAGTCCAACATCTTAATGATTCCACGCATGGCCACAGAAGAGGAATCACATTTACACGAAATATCGTATACACAGAAGTCATCTAAAATTGTCCATGTGTTTGGGTTCCCTGAGGCAATCTGAATAGTGGATGTATATGGGAGAAAAAACAGATGTAATTACAGTTTATAATTTTTAAACGTTGACATTTGAAATGTATTTTAAGTAATCAAGCATATGCATCTAAACATCAAGAACATATTCTGGGATAGTTTTGGTTAAGTTCAACGTTAGGTTCAAATATTTTTGAACAAAATGCACAGGTTTGACTCATTACTGTGCGAAATTAACAATATCATGTTTTAAACACTCTAAGTCTCCATTATATAATTAGTATATGATAAATAAGCTAAAAATTAAATAAAACTTTTGAAAATATTTTTAAATAAACATATTTATAAAACATAAATGAAGATGTATTTATTGAGAATATTTGGAGCACTAATATCGTGATTTTGGTATATACATATTTACATACATTTTACCTACCGTACTCTTCACTTACTATTTAAAAAAAATAGTGCACAGGGTGAATTCGTCGGCCAGGGCAGTAAAGGGTTAATGTAAATGTTTCAAGGTACGGATATGTGATGGGATAATGTGTATGTGAAAAAAAAGAAAAGAAAACGTGAAATTTTCACGGGTCCAGCTAGTTATTATTATTGTTATTGGTGTTATTATTACTACTATTATTAGTAGTAGTGGTACTAGTATTATTATTATAAAGACACAGACATTGATCAAAATGTCTGATTGATTTGTGAAACTATTGATTTCAATTTATTTTACCATTAGCATTTCGAATTTAATTCATTTCCGCCTCTTTCACATAAGAGTTGTATTTAAGGTTTTATGTAATTCTCTAATGTTTTTTATGATACAAAAGCCTTGAGGTATATAGATGTCGAGGGCTACAATTGTCTTCTGAATATTATGGAACTCACATATATAAAGTAGAAACGAACTAGAAGTACGTGTAATATAAAATTTAAACAAACATGCTAAATCACAATACCATAAAATTATTTTTACAAATAATGAATTTTGCTATTGTCACTTCTTTTAATATAGACTTTTCTCTCGTTACATCCACAATAGTCTTGCACACACATACACACAGCATATATATATATATATATATATATATATATATATATATATATATATGATTGCAACGTCTTGTCAGACAAGTGCCACTTTCTCAGACATGGACCCAAAAATGACTTCCATCGCCAGAGGACCATTTTAATAGAAAAATGTCTGAGGAAGTATCTGTACAAATGTAAGGTTACAGAGTCTAAGCTTTTTACGATAGCTAAGTCTCTCTCTCAGTTCAAAATGTTGAAATCCAGCAACAAGCAAGAGCAAGATAGCCATCAACAAGTTAAACTGCAGATTGCTTAATGCGGGTGCTGGTCTCCCACTTTTGCTTCTCCTAGAAAGGTTACCTTCACCACGGCTTACAGGGGCCCTATCCACCCCAACAAACACATACACACAAACACCCACGGTGCTAGTTGGCCGTTGACTCCGAAAAAGGGTTCATTCACCTTTGGAAGGTCTTTTTTTTTAATCCTTCAGGGAGACTAGCCACCCTCCTCACCAAACAAGTCTGGTGGGGAAACCAGTTTAGTCGCCAGTGACCCGACCATGAGGCAGATAGTACTGGGTTACATGGTATCAGTAGAATATAACATGACCTGGTATATATATATATATATATATATATATATATATATATATATATATATATATATATATATATATACTAGATGTACCCTGCCACGCGTTGCTGTGACTCAATTTCGTAAAATTGAAAAAAAAAACCATCTCCCTAAAAAAAAAGAAAATACCTGTTTCTTATATGCTTAATTATCCAGTACTTGTGGATACAAAACATTTTTGTTGTTCAGTTTTCTGAACAGATATAGGAAGCTTTCTATTGTTCTATGGAAATCTAATTATTTACGCACCTGAACTAAACATTTACTAAAACGGGTGTAATTAGTAGCAAAGATACATTGTGAAGATCCGCAGTAATTAGAAAACAAACAGAACGTTAAAATAAGGCATGCGATTGTAAACTGCGCGTTACCCAACAAATGGATGAAAATAAATATTTACGTAACCAATAATCGGGTTTGTATGAAAGAGCGTAATATGGCGAGGGAAAACGACTTTATAAAGATGATTTATTTTTAAACTTTAAATATAAATTTACATGCCCTCGCGGACATTAAAGAGTTCATCCCTCCTCCGCTCGTAACTTTAATCAGTTTCACTTTTCTGACTTTTTTACGCGTAGTATCCTCGATTACAGACGTAAGTACCAGGCCGAAAAATAAATCGAAAAAAAAAATACGGCTATAAAAAAATAAAAAATAAATAAAAAAATGTGTGTATTCAAGAACAAATGATATAAACGGATCTTTTGTTCGGTTACTGTAAAACGAACATTGAAATAATCCACGCCGATTTATCGTTTAGTGGAAAGTTTTTTGAAAAACAAAGGATTAAATTACAAAAAACAAAAACAAAAAAAAGATCATGGAAACCTCATCGCTAATTTGGGGTGTAATTACATAATTTGTAAGGTTCTAATCACATAGCGTATTTTGGCGTGGGAAAACGAATTGTAAAGAATATTTTTTATGTTACATACAAACGAATGTATTTTCTAGTTTAGACCGAGGGAAAGCTCTTTAATGATCGGACCAGGAAATAAATGTAATAAAAAGAGTTTTTTTTTTACATTAAATCCAACTCACCGTTCACCTTGGAAATTTCGACTCATTTGTGGAAAGTTAAAAAATATATTGACCGCTAAAGCAACGAATATCTAAGGAAGCACACGGTTCTTTTATAAACAATTCTGACAGTAACCAATATTTTTCGACATTTTTCGGAATATAGGACACTTATATATTATTATTATTATTATTATTATTATTATTATTATTATTATTATTATTAATATTTTTTATTATTATTATTATTATTATTATTATTATTATTATTATTATTTGTGAATAAATATGTGAAAATAAACAAGAGCAACATAGTACAAAAATCGCTAAGAAAAACATGACAAATAAAACGCATGTTTGTCGCGTTTAAAATTATTGATTTTGCTGAGAAAAACGATTTCGAAAAAAGTTCTTTTAATATTGTATTAATTTTAATTTTTAATAGATAAAGAACCCGCTTGGATTAGATAAAAGACTATCGCAAAATGTCGAGGTAATCGGTTCAATAGATTTTAGATCATCGGTTACAAACAAACATACTTTTCCATGTTCCCATATATATATATATATATATATATATATATATATATATATATATATATATATAAAACTATTTCACGTACAAAACTAATAGATTGTTGCTTGGAAGAAAATAGCCGACAAAACCCGAGGGACCCCTTTCATCAACAGACTCATAAGGAGTTAATCGTTGATCATAGAAAATATCTCGCAAGAACAGACTTAATAGTGTATGCGTGTAAATTTTCCCGAGGGAGAGAAACAAAACAAAGGAGGGGTTGGAAAAGAATAAAATAAAATATGTTCAATTATATAAATATATATATATATATATATATATATATATATATATATATATATATATATATATATAAGTGGGGTCAAAGGTGAATGTAAAAATATATTCTCAAATAAGGCAAATGAACAAACGAATTCTTTATGTCGATAGAAAGAGGAGCTGTGTAAGAGAATGAAGACCGACTCAAAAATCATCAAGTGATTTTGAGAGTCAGCCCGGTCCAAAATCTTAAAACACTTCATTGTATACACATTGACACACGCTGAATTGTCATCGACGTATTGGCCAATGACAGATTCTAAGATACATAAGGCGGTAAGAACGACAGGTCTTGCCCAATCTTATTTTTGCTGGAGCATGTTGATTGATTCGAGCCTGCAAATTTTAGGAGGTTCGACCTTCATAGTCGACTAGGGGAAATGCAAACTTTACACCAAAGACCAAACGTAGAAAAACGGAGGGAAGCAATTTGACACAGATGTAATGCTTTGTCTACCCAAACACTGATCGGTCTCCCCAATCCAAGGGACCTTTAAGTAGACAGGGCATCTGGTGGGACCAAAGAACGCAGGAGAATAGTATTTTTTTATTTTATTTATAATAATATAGTCAATTTAATTCTTCCGGATAACCGTGCTGAATGAAAATATTCTTGACAGTCTTCAATCAACGTTCTAGTTTACAAAAAACAAACACACACACACACACACACAACACATTCTAAGGGCTCTATACAATAACGTCCTGGAAGTTGTACAAATAAAATGCAGTTCATATATAGGCCGGTAAATGTCGGCTTACAGTAGACTGTTCTAAGAAAAAAAAAAACTCTTGCTGCGTTCAACTAAAACGTCCACGAAAGGACAGCAACGATCATTCTCGTTCTCCATAGCAAATAATAATTTTATATGGAGAGAATTAAGGTTTTTGAAAAATGTTTCCATCTCATTTTCAGATGTAAAAACTGCAAAGGTGTCGTCGACGTATCTTAAATATATTGATCTTCGATACATTACACAATGCAGACTTGTGACCCCCCTGAACCCCGTCGATCTGACTGTACATAACGTTGGTTATATATTAACAGGTGATAAACAAATATTTCCCTGGGGAAAGGTGGAGGGGTTAAATTACCATTGTAAAGAGAGTCGGCACAGATATTAATAGTTGCATTTGTAAATAAACTAGACATATCGATGAGCACATAAAGTTATTTTCAACACCGGGTTGCAGCTCACGTAAATGTCCAACAAACTTAAACGATTCAGGAATGCGATCTTTAGTCTACAGAGCCTGGACTGGTCCTATAATTGTATATAGCCACATGACTGAGAGTGCTGGGCAGACTCCGTCATAGACAAGATAGGTCTAAGTGTGATATCTACCTTATGTGTTTTAGGAAGGCCGTAGAGTCTAGGTCTCAGTGAACCAGAGGGCGTTTTCATCATACATCTCTTTAGTAAAATAACCTTTCTTATAGAAGTATAAAAGGAACTTCTGGATCTTGACGTCATTGTTATTAGTATTATCGCAGGTTTAAACGGGACCAATTCGACTAAATTTGTCAGGATTATTAAAAATAATCAACATTTGGATATGATAATAAAATTCGTTTTGGACACATATGTACAACCACCATTCGTCGCTTGCACCGTGCATTGAAAATGGTTGTGCTTATGTAAAAATGAAGCACTAACAATCGGACATTTTAATGATACCACTTCCGTCTTTGTAGCTCTCTAACATTTGGAGTTAAAAAAAGAAGATATATCACTTTTGGCATGACTCTTGTATGATGTGATATAAAATCTTCCCATACAAAACTTTGCATTACGCAAATGCATTCATATTTTAATTTACTACATGTTACACACCATTCACTATTAATGGTTGCTATTGTTTAAGTTCTATAATAAAGTTTAAACCAAATCATAAGTTTTTGCTTTTCATTAGAAGACTTAATTTCCGTTATTTTGTGTGTTTCTTATACTTAGAATTTACCGAATGAAATACATTTAGTAAAAAAGCTAATAAACAAAAACAAAAACAAACAAACTATAAACAACAAATAGAATGTGAATTAGAAAACCCAAGGGTTACAGTTAGTTTTTTTTTGTTTTCTTCATATACATGCTCGTAACATAATACACTAACTTAACATATTATCGTTGATTGGCAAGTGAAAAGGATGGAGAAACACGATTGTGCTACTCACAAGGTATGTCTCCCTTACACACACACACACACACACACACACACACACACACACTTTCTTTCAATCGTATGCTCTCTCAGAATCACAACAAAATAAAGGGTGTTTTGTAGAGATTGCGAACTTTAAATTGACACCTCGATATTAGTTTTTTGCAGATTTGACAACTATCGGATATTTTAAGTACAGCTTAGTTCGTCAGTTCATCATGAAGAAACTGACATATTGCAAATTGGGAAAATGTTCAAATTACTGAGAGGAACATTTGATAAATAAATAATTTCGGGAAATGCTCATGTTAAGCGACCATGTTTTTCGTCAGAATTAACTTAATTAAATTATTTTAGTTAAAGATATATATAGCCCCATATATACGCTGATACACCAAACAAAATAGACAACTTGGAAGACAGCATTCGACGTTCTTTTCAAAATACCCCCCCCCCAAAAAAAAAACTTATACAAACTATTTGTACCGAGTTTTTTACTAGTATAAATCACAATGATAAAAATAAATAAAATAGTTCTACTGGATTTTTTAAAACTTACTTATTAGAGATGATTATATCTTTGTAAAAATTACATATATTACTAATACAATATTTTCTTATTTTTTTATTTACACTAATATTTTTCATGTTAGTGCAACAGAATCACACATTGGTTATCCTTAAAATAGGACATCGTTCGATCGCACAAGATGCACAGAAAACAGGTAATTCATTATGTTTAAATTCGGTCGTTGCAGTATTTGCAACGAACTGTTCTCCTCGCTTTTCCCTTCTTCTTTCCAAGCTTTTTCATTTTGTCTTCTTTTCTCCTAAAAGTTCATGGCCCCATTGCGTGCCAGTGTTCTCCATTTTTTCCGATCTTATGTAAAATGTAGGCATCCTTTACAGTAGGGGACAGCTGATGGACAGATGATTGACCCGATATATATATATATATATATATATATATATATGTATGTATGTATATGTATGTTTAAGCGAAAAATGTGGTTGTTTAATTATATTTTACCAAGTATTATACACAACATTATTTATAAAGAGCGATGTATATTAGATATAACAAAAGAACATATACAAACAAATGACAAAGATCTACACTAAAAACCTCCAGACATTGTTTATCTTACTGTTTATTTCTCTCAGTATGGTAAACTGTCTAATTCTTGATATTACGTGTTTGGTAGGCCAGAAAGAATCATATGATTATTATGCCAGTTTTGAATGTTCCGCCCTAAGGTATTAGAAGAATAATAACTCATTTACTTTAAACAGGAACAAAAACTTGAGAATAATTACTTAAATCTGCAAAAATCCGTAAAGTAGTTACGTAGCTTCGCAGTTGCATTGATTATATATATATATATATATATATATATATATATATATATATATATATATATACATACATATATATATATATATATATATGAGAACAAATAGTTAAGAAAACATGTTAAAAACACTGAAAAAAGTTAAAAACATAATTAATCTGAAAAGGAAATACTTAATAAGTGGATAGCCCTTAATCTGCGGAGTTTCGAAGGAATACCTTCCTTCTCATCACAGTGTAGGAATTAGCAAAATACGGGATCGCATCTAATATATATATATATATATATATATATATATATATTTATATATATACTAGCTGTACCCGGCCACGCGTTGCTGTGGCTCAGTTTGTTAAAATGGAACACATGTGAAAGTAGAGAAAAGTTTGATTCTTTTTTTCAATAGAATGTACAAATTATTCATTTTTTTTAACAGATGTTAAGAAAATAAACAGAAAAATACTTCCATCATTAATTATGCAAAAAAATAAATAAAATGTTGATTTAGTGTTTCAATGTGCTTATAAATTACGATAAAACTTGCTGAGTATGCACTGTTTTACGGTTGTTGTAAAAATGGAACGGAAACTTAAATTTCGCTTCATTTTAATCTTTCTTCATTTTTTAATTGTGCCCCCCAAACGAATATAATCAAAACGGTAACATTCAACAATTGTACTTTATGTATATAAAACACAAAATGGGTGTTTGTATAACTGTACACGTAGATTCGAAAAAGTTGTCAAAAAACAAATATATAACAAATAAATGTTATCAAAGGCAAGATAAGTTACTTTTCTGCCAAACTGGATATATTTTTTATGTTTTTATTCAATGTAACATATTTATTCAGCTCGAAAAACATACAGTGTTTACCGATGTATTCGAAAATTCAAGATGGCGTCTCACACCCTCTTTAACACTGTAAGTATGGAAAAGGGTGTTATAAATAAAAAAAACTATACAAAATACTATTAAAAAACCGCCGAATATATGTCAACCTATGTCACGGTAACATATATTGAGCGAGTTTTTAACAGTATTTTATCCGTTTTTTATTTATAACATCTTTTCCCACACTTTCCGTGTTAAAGAGAGAATCAGACGCCATCTTGAATGTTCCAATACATCGGTAAACACTGTATGGTTTTCGAGCTGAATAAACATGTTACATTGAATAAAAACACGAAAAATATATCCAGTTTGGTAGAAAAGTAACTTATCTTGCCTTTGATAACATTTATTTGTTATATATTTATTTTTGGACAACTTTTTCGAATCTATGTGTACAGTAATACACACCCCACAAAATATTTATTAAAAAAAAGTTAATAGCGAAAGGGAAATAATTCCATTTTTAAACGAAAAAGTCAGTTTACCTAACTTACTGTATTAATGCTATTTTTTTAAGCAAGAAAAAAAAGGTAAATATCCAGATACGCTACTACAGAACACCGACCACTCTAATTTGTTTTTTTATAGGTAATTGAGGTCGCTGACAACGAATCTGATAGTCAAACTTGGGGCAAATTTACCGCTTGCATGGTATTTACCCCTGAAC
>NC_136490.1:155243917-155248917 GCF_053919585.1 Euprymna scolopes
AACTAAGGAAATATTCCGAACATTAACAAATGTATGAATTTACTTTTGTGAAATTTTAGGAAGTCAAATATTGTGCGAATAAAATTGATTTACGAACTAAAAATAGGAATTAACAACGTTTTCTGCGAATAAATAAAATCAAACGTTTTTTAATCAAATTAATTTGTAAAAACTCTAAACCGATTTGAAATAATATGTTCCCGAATTTCCTAGACGAATATTGATAATTTGCATCATTTGTATATTTCAAATTACTGCTGCAAGCTATACGCATAATGTTCTTGCCGACGTACATTTCTGAACTGAATAAGAATGTTTATATCATGTTGTACTATAGAATTTACGCTGAATTCGGAACTGGAGACGTTATAATCAACACATTGTGCTTATTCAATGAATATCAGTTACGGAGACGAGTTAATAAAATATTACATCATTCTCATCTGTTATCGCCTGGAATTAATATTTTACATTCAATTAAAATCGCCTGGAATAATGATTCCATATTCAATGATATTCAATCTCTTTTCCCGTTGTTTTCAGGTGTCGAACTCAAGGCAAAAATTAAGAACTAGAGTACAAAAGCGCATTAAATCAATAGATTCATCAATATCTAATCTATATATTATTTTTGTTGCCACGCAACTAATTAAAATCTTGAAGGTAACTGTTATATCTAAGTTGACGTAAGGATAGCTACGAATTTGAACCTGAAAGTAATTACTAACGGCTATGTCTAACCAGCAGATACATAATACCGAGGTAGTCGTATTGCTATTGGATAAATTGATTTTTGACAATCTAAAGATTGTGCTGCGGCCTATCCAGAGTTGTGGGAACTTCTAAGTGTTTTTTTTTTTTCAATAGTTCCAATATATTTTTTCGTTTCCGCCTTTCTCTAACGAAGTTTTATATTTCCACAAATTTTTGAACCTCAACATGTAAAGTCTTAACATCCAGGATAAGCGGAAATTAACTCCAACTTCGAATGTAGACTCCTATACAAGGTCTATAGGGTTTGAAATAAAATTACAAGAGGCCAAAACTAACTTGTAGCTGCTGTGCGTATCTGGCAATAGCCAACAGATACTTTCATGATTACATTTTTATTGAACTTGACATCCATATCGTCAAGATTGCTATGACAATTGTATATTACTTTCATGGTGGATAGCTTTCATATAGCCTTATACATTCACTTATATTTGCTTTTGAGTAGCACTTGTCCTGGATATGACCTTAAACTAAATCCGATGGCGAGTCCCCCGCTTGCGAGCTTTGGGGAGTGTGGAGCAGCCCTTCCTTTGCCATTGCTCCCAGGTTAACTCTGACCTGGAGTGGTAGTACCTGTTAGGGTCCCAACTATGGGTTAAAGAGAAACCGACTTGAAAAAAAAATATCTTCTATTAAACAAAAATTCTTCAAAATCACTGGATTTGGCATTAAATAACCTGAAAAGAGTTGATATGCCCTAAAACAAAAACAACCAACCAACCAACCAACCAACCAACCAACCAACCAATCTGAGTAGCACTTAATCACAAAACCGCGTTCATATTTGTCCTGTATCGTCAACACAATGCTTTAACGTATCTCTAAGAAATTGATCATATCTTCTCTGTTTATGCTTTAGCTAACATTTAATACTGTGAAGATTGCAATCTCCACAATGTTGAATAGCTAATACACGCAAATAAAACAGATCGTAAAGAAGGTTTTGTCACGTTCGGAATTTTCGATAACTGTGTTGTTTCAATTAAGATCGAAATAAAGTGCAACAAGACACGTGCTTTCTCGACGTCGCATCCTCGATGACTAACGTAAACAGCCACAGACCATTCATGCCAAATATACACTTGCAATGCTATGATTAAAAATTAAGTAATCACTAATGCATCCGACTGAACTGATTGCTATACAATGCATATGAAGAGCTTCATATCTCCACGAAATTCGAAGAGAAACGAAACACTTGCAATTCAATTGCTCTCAAGTAAATACTTCAATAGAACCGCCTCAGCATATCGTGCAAAGACTGCACAAAGGTTTATAAAACACGAGAATTTTGTATACATGATCCGGTTACTCTGGAATTGCTGTTAAAGGGAAAGGCGGTCACGTTTCCATGTAATTCAGAAGATTATGAAATAAGTGGAAATTAGATTAGGATAAGCATAATAGTAAAGAAATGTAATGTAAGAAATTAAGCCGATTGCTAATTCTGAATAGTAAATATGTCAGTAAAAGAATGAACAATGAAAATTACAAATATATTGATAAAAAATAGGTCAGGTTGAAAAATAGGTAAGGAGATGATTATTTTGTTTGTAGAAATGTGTGTTGTCTCATCTACCTCTATCACAAGAAATGTATCCCGTCTTCGGTGCTAAGAACTTCTATACATCCCCATTCCGTGTATATATATATATATATATATATATATATATATATATATATATATATATATATATATATATGTATATATATATATATGTATATATCTATTACATGTACATACCTGCAATCCAGTGTAATATATATATATACAATATATATATATATATATATATATATATATGTAAATATCTTCTCTCCCTCTTATCACTATCTGTGTATTCTTTTATACATGTCATTGTGATATATATCCCCGTCATATCTCTTCAATACGACACCCCACTATACAACATTATTCGATTTGGTGCTCGTTTCCAGTGCGCCCATACAAGGGTGTGGAAAAAAAACGAACATCTTGTAATGCCACGGAAAAAAACAAAAAGTCCTTAGCTAGACGAAATACACCAACACACACAATGAAAAAACGAAATAAAACATACACTCTCACACCACAAAAAATGTCAGCATGCCGCAAAGAAAAAAAACAATAACAATAATAAAAAACAATTACAGACGAATATCTATTTAGAAAGGTACGAAAAATGCTAGACCATTTATCACACACAATGTTAAAAAAGAAAATAGAAGGAAAAGAATCATATACTTACACATGGGAAAAATATATACTTAAAAAAGAGATGATATGCCGCAAAAGAAACAAAGGGACATATGAAGAAAAAAAGCAAACTGTTGTAAAAACAAGTCACCACGCATATTTCATTGGTAAATGATATTATTGTTTTGAAATATAGACACACACCCACTAATAATGTGATCAAAAAGAAAGAAACAATGCATTTATGATACACGGAGAAATTTGGGGTCATTTATTATTCTTATAACATTTGTGTCTATATAGAAATCGTTTTGGACGAATTGTTTAATGTAATCTGTCAATCAAACTCAAAGTCACATGTTTAAAGCATGTGCTATGAGAAAAGATGTGCTTTTGTTGGACAAAAGAATTTGGTGTTCATAATTGAATGTTTCAGTTTTCCAAGTACTTTTTACAGGCAATTTTTTAACCCGACTTTGCTGTTATTGTTGTTGTTACAGAAAAAAAATGGAAAAACAGTTATAACTGTAACGTTAAATCTGTAATCATAGTTAAATTTTATAATGTAGTTTTTTTGAAAATGTTTTAATTAATATTATAAATTTTTTTTTAAAATGTATGTATAATGTTATTGTATTTGTTCGTTAGGAATTTGTGTCATAAATAAGTAAATAAATTAAAATGAAATAAATAAGTAAATAAATTAAAATGAAATAAATAAGTAAATAAATTAAAATGAAATAAATAAGTAAATAAATTAAAATGAAAGAAACTAGTCATAGGAAAAATATAATGAAACGATAATTGAGAAAAATGGTCGGCCTAGACATAAGTTAGAATTCTCGGAGGGGACACTAGGAAATTACGCAAAACGGTATTTTGAGAGTTTTTCAGATGTGATAAGCAAAAAAAAGAAAGAGAATTTTTCTTTTTTTTGCGATGCCCATAACAATTTTCGCAAGAAGTGTAACTTGCCAGGCGATAGCATTAGATATGCCCATGTAAGGAAGATATTGATGGGGCCATATTGTGTGCTTATACCGCATCCTGCACGTAACGGCATAATTATACGTCTAGTCACAATAAATGAAAAAGGTAGGCATTGAAGGGCACGAGAATTCTTTACGGTAACAAAGGACTATGAGATTCAGTACGGTTGTGGTTGCAACCACTTATTTGCATATGCGAATAACATAACACTATAAATGGCAAGCCTAGGTTGGCCTTGGGTGTCTTACTCAAATGCCACCGGAAGTGACGCCGAAGAGCGTACATGTCCTCGCACCAAGACTCTGACTCGACACCGTCATTTGTACATATTGTAAATATACGTTTTCTTTAATACACTTATTATTGCGTTATTGTTAGCGTCTTCATTGTATTTCCTTACTAATTATTGTTCAACCTTGCAACCACAACAAGTACCATGGGCAAACCATATATAGCATTAAGAAGGGAGAAAAATTAAAATATACCGTAAGTACGCAGGAAGAAAAGATATAACCTCATAATTATTTTAGAGATGTATGAATGCGGGGCATCAATGTTTTTGATCTTAGATGCTCTAATGGAAGAAAAAAAGAAAAATCAGAGAAATCCGGGCCATAGTAAGAATTCAGAGCCCAAAAAGGAATTTGGGCGCAAGGATGGGTTTATTTTGTTAAGAGTGATGTGTTCTAAGTCTTTATCAAGTGTGAAGAGTCCAAGCAAAGAAATCCGGGTGAATCAGTATGATTAAAAGATATATCTTAATAATAAAACGCCAACCGAAAAGATGTAAGTACGATTAAAGTAATGCCGTTACGATTTATTAACGATTTTGATATAGACTTTTAATGGTGTGAGGGTGTTATCGTGTCGGTAATGATTAGTGAATTTAAATTTAAAGATAGGTGCATTATTCTTGCCTTTGATTGACAGATAATGAATCAAATTCGTCATCGATGACAAGTGTGCGTCAGATGACAGAGAACACGATTTTTAATAGCGATTCCTTTATGGTTCAGTATATACATATATATATATATATATATATATATATATATATATA